>NW_025544774.1:1598314-1600773 GCF_000003525.1 Blastomyces dermatitidis ER-3
ATTAATATATTATGTAAAAGCTTCTGTATCTGCTAACACTTTTACAGTCATCTCTCAATTCTTACTTAAGTATCTCTTATACATTAACATTTCAGGTCTTAAGACATTGAGATGAGTATTCACTTCATTCTCATCTGCATCTCAGTCAGAAGTCTGCTTTCTCTTAATATTCACAGAATTCAGAGAGTTATCTAATACAGATAACTCTTTCACTTTGAAGACTTTTCATAGAATATCAGTGAGTGTCTCTGAGCTCACTGATTCTACTAGTTTTTTAACTCTCTTACTTCTCTTGACTATACACACTGAGTGCAATCTTTTACATTATGATTTTAATATTCACAGTTAAAGTAAGCTTGATACTCATAATATCAAGATTTTCACTCAGAGAATCTCTTTTTCAGAGAATTCAGTACTTTAATAATAATATTCAGATCTAGATTCATTGCATTCAGATGTATAACTTGTATTATAGAAGTCTGATTATCTGTTCTTCACTAAGATATACTTAATTACAGTATTTTCTGTTATAATTGACTCACTTGTTTCTGTATAATGAGAATATTATATACTTTCTTCACTGTGTCTGACTGTGAGATTAAGCATTTTCATTTCACTCTTAACTTAAGTGTAAGATTATGAATGAAGATCTATAAATAGAAAGATATTAAAAGCTCTTTATTCAATGTGAGATAGTGTAAGCTGAAGTGTGTAAAGTATGATATAAGATTATTCACTTGTCTACACTCAGTGAAGTGTTTATAATACTTATCTTATATATTCACTTTCTCAAAGTTATGCAAGATTCATTTGAAAAACTCATTTCATATTTATAAGAATGAATATCACTCTGAGTCTATAAGATTTATCTTTTTATCAGTTATTTATAATAACTTTACTTTTCTGTATAGAAATGTAGCAGATCTTAAGACTTGTTAAAATTCTGTTAACTATCTGTCTGTGAGTTTATATTTAATCTGATAATATAATTGTATCTGACTTAGTCAGCTGATTACAGCATTATTTTTTCAGTTATCATTGAAGCTTAATAGCTTCAGCAGATCTCTCAGCTTAATGTATCTTATACTCAGATTCTCATTCTGCACAGTGATCTCTGATGATGTGTATACTTCTGAAGAGATTATGAATGATTATAATAGAATCTTCAGATTCAGTGTAGTTATCTATCTGTGTAAATATTCAATCTCTCACTATAGATCTAAGATCTGATTTTCTCTATTCTTATTAATGATGATGATTGTGTCAGTGAAGTCTTTTATAGTGAATACTTAATCTGTAGTGAATGCTAATTGTTGTTTGACTTCTGTCTCAGTCTGTCACTGTGTATACAAGACCTTGATCTCATTTAGAATTCTTGTATATGCACAGAGCTTTGATTTCAGTTCAGTAGTCTCAGCTGCTTTTCTTACTACTTTAAGTAAACTCTCTGAGAGATTCTGCATACCTTTCAGTTCAGATAGCAGAGAAGAGTGTTGTTTGTATCAGCTAGAGAAGATATTTATTTTGATAATTTTTCATTAATTGTACAATGTCTATCATTATATTGCTGTATTGTTATATGATTTCTGTTATTATCATACAACTCCGGTGATAGTCACTCTCTCTTTTATTTCTTTAAGTGAAGAGCAGTCTTCTTTGAATCTGGTTTATCACTCTTATCTCTTTTCTCACATCTTATCTGTTTACATACATGACATTCACCTGAGTGTGAAGTTTTCCCCTAACAAGTGAAGCAGCATCAATTGAATGCTCTTTCACTTATCACTCTTTATATACTATCTTTTTGAGACATTCTAGAACCACACTGGCATGATAACTACAAATCACTTTGTAGATGAAATTATCACACTCTGAAGAAGTCTGCGCTTCTCACTGGTTTTTAGACATGCTATCAGATGTGATTCAAAGGTTGCTTAAGTCAGTGTATGATTACAGGTGTACGCCGGCTTCTTATATATCATGATATCATACACTAAATTAATTAGTGGCTGCTATGGCCTCTTTACACTCATAAGCAAGTTCAGAAGCGGCCGCGTTATTATCCGACAGTCATACGTTCTTCCGAACCACAGTCTCTTAACTTATTCTCTAGATAGATCTTAAGAATAGATTAATAAAATCTCTTATAATCATTCTCTAGATAATTTAGTCAGTTCTTGACTTCAGTGTAGTAGAGATCTGTTATTATATAAATAATAGCTTCTTCATCTTTCATATTACACAGCTAAGCTTGTAAGTCAATTTTAAATACAAACTTGTAAAAGCTTTTATAGATTATGATTTAATAGATAATCTTAAGTGATTATAACTTAAGAAAGTTTTTTTTCAGTTCACAGATATCTCTGAAGATTATATTTAAAGACTCAGTTTAAGAGTGTTACAGACAGTAAGTATTTTTTATAGAAAAATAGCTTGATTCTGTAGAAGATACTTAAGAT
>NW_025544774.1:1600873-1606900 GCF_000003525.1 Blastomyces dermatitidis ER-3
TTTTTAATAGAAAAAATAAGCCTGGACTTCCTGTTAGAAAGATTTCTTTAAAAGAAATATTTCCTTTTACTGAAGAACTAATTTTATTTCAAGGAATTTAAAAGGAATTTTCTCTGTTTATAGATTGCAGAGAATGATAATTTCTGTAAGTAATTAATAAGTTCTTTAAGACTTCTTTTATAAAGATTATTTATGATTCAGATGACTGCTTCTGAGTGTCTGTAGTAGAGTTTACAGAGATTAAAGTATATAAGTTTCTAGTTCTTTCAGTTATAATTATTATTATTATTATTCTTTCATTATACTCATATGCAAGCAGAGCTTATGATGAGTTCTTACATTATGTTAAATACAGGCTAAGTGTTGATTATACAGAAGGAAATACAGATGTTGAGATCATGTCAAGATAATAAGAATATAGAAAATATAAAGAAGTGACAATTAAATACATACAATAATAACTTTTCAGCCCAGAAACATAGAGTGATTTATTGAAGTGATTTGTACACCTCTGTATTTATTAGGAACCTGAGGTGCTTGAGTTCTGGATTTAATGTATTCCCTGCGGGTTTCGAACTCACACGCCTTGGTTTCCCACGCCAAGGCGCTACTGGGTGGCCGCATTAACCATTCAGCCACCGGGGCTTTTAGTCATAATAAGTGATTGCTGACTGACAGAGCTTGAAATGTAAGAATAAGTACTTGCAGATGATTATTCAGATGTTTACAGCTTGATATGATATATACTGTTAACTACTAAAAGTATTCACAGTAGAAAGATAAAATGTAGAGATTAAATATATAATAGTATTTAAGCTAAGTTATGAATAGTATTCATGAACTTCAGTCTATATAGTTGTGTGTAGTCAAGAGCCGCTAACTCTATTAATTACATGAGAGATAGAAATAGAGGTAAAGAATCCGCGAGAAGCGGGATTTCTTACATACTGTTAGAAAGAGTAAAGATAAGAATAATAATAATACTGTCACTGATTCTATTCACAGTGTTATGAAATAAGTATTCTGTTTAAGAGATAAGACTTATTTAGACAGTAACTTAATAAAGAATATCTGAATATTAAACTCTGAATTAGATACTTATACTATATTTTATAGAGATCTTGTTATAAAGAAACAGAAGACTGTTAAGTTATTATTGATAATAGTAAATGAAATCAGAGTCTCTGCTATAATAATTGAGTATACAAGTATAGCAGTTAAAGAAATAAATATGATATTGAATAATGTTTATTATACTCTGAATTTAAAAGTCAATCTTATTAGTCTAAGCAAGCTTGTATAACAAGGCTACACTTTTAAGTAATTAATATATAGAAATATTCACACTATATTACTTATATTTTCTGACAGAATGTTCTCTTTTACAGTGAGATTAAACAATAGAGATATTTATAAAATGAGAAAGTCAGTTATATACATAGATTTAATTTATTTTTCTACATCTGATGATAGTTTCATTTCTGTAAATTCAATACAGATAATAGATAATAATGCAATACTGATATTATTAGAAAAGAATAATATAAACATTGTAAAACATACAATGATGAAATAGCATCAGAAGCTCAGACATCTAAATCTCACTGATATTATGAAAATAACAGCAGACTTGTACCTAGAAATGAGAATTATTGAATAACAGACTTTATCATTTTAAAAAGTCTGTGTGTAAGTTAAGATAACATATTCAATCTTTCAATCTATGATGAGAATTATTAAGCTAGTGATGAGATTCTTCATTGATCTGATAGAGAGAAAGAAGATACTTTTTAATAAGAAGTATATACTCTTCAGAGAGAGTGTAAGCTACTGACTGAGAATCACTGATAATGCTACATGCTATCAATAAGTGATTTTAATGATATCAAAAGAAGAATCAACTGCAAAGTTAATAAATTTCATAATAAAAACAGAGATAACTATATAATAAAGAATTAAAACTCTGTACTGAGATAAGAGAAGAGAATTTAAAAGTCAAGATCTTAAGACCTATTATCAGATTAAAGAAATAGTATATGAGACAATTATTTTTGATACACTACAATTCAATGATTCTGTAAAACATGTCAATTATATTATTACTGAAAAGACAAGAAGTCTACTATTTAATAGTAATCTGAAAACAGGTCTTTGAGAGAAGACAATACAAGCTGCAAGTATAATAATTAATACATCTTCAATATCAATCAAGATCTTTAAATGTACTGATGAGTCTTCACTTACATCTTTTGAAGCATGAACTGAGATACAACTCTCAATTCACTAAATACACAGATAAGAGTATAAGATGTACAAGAAGAATTTAAAGATATCTAAAAAACTTGAGAATAGAACAGATGATAAGAAATGATAACTAGTTAATTATCAAAGACTATATCAATATCATCTATGAGATTCTGTGAGACAGTGTTTAGAAATCTCATGAGATATTATATTTAATGAGAGATTTGACATAAAAACAACTGAATCTGTCAACACAATTAAGAAGTTAATTAAATTCTTAGAAGAACTTGATGTTCTGAATGTTAATAAAGAGTGATAATACTGCTTATTAAGATATCTAGCTAAAGAGAAGCTGAATATTTTGAAGATAATTATCAATAAGAATCTGAAGAATGCTATTAATTCAGTCTATCTTTTAAATGATGAGATACAACTTATCAATGATAAGAAAATAGAAGACTTCATCAATGAAAATAATTGTATTCTTAGTATTCAGACAGATCATCTGATCACACTTGTAGAAGTCAAAAGAAGCTCAGACTGAGATTATTGATATAAAGTAATGAAGAGAAAAGTCAAGATGTTTGAACAGAGAAAGATATATATTATTATTAAGAAGATATCAGATATGAATATTCTATCAGAGAAATAAGTATTTAACTATAAACTGAATAATAAGAGATAAACTATTTACTTCTAAGTCTGTTGAGTGATTAGAGGTTTCCTGCAGAAGCAAGATATTCATTTTATAAAATCATATACTGTGATGATGTCAGAATTCACATTATATAGCTTATTTACTATATTAATCATCAACAGATGAAAAGATAAATCAATTAATTATATATACACATTCTTGAATGAAACACTCTCATCAAATAAGATTGTCTATATACAACTGTCAACAGATGTGAAGCATGATAGAGGAAATTTGATAGAGCTACTTTGACAGAGTTTATATGAAATAAAACAAGTAGTAAGAATGTGATATTTTCTTACAACAGAATATCTTATCACATTGAAATTCAAGATATTATATTACAATACAGGCTTTCTATATTATTCTATTTAAAAGATATATTGAATACTACATATTGATGACTGCCGGGCAACAGGATCTTAAGAACAGTAACTAGATTGAGTATTAATAGAAATAGCTAAGCAGTTTTTAAGACAAAGACTGTTGATGAGAATAAGTTATATCTGAGAATAAAAGTAAACTGTCTGAAAAATTATGATATAATAATGACACAGAGCTATTATATAGAGGAAATTCTTGAAGATTTTGAACTTGACAAGGTCCCGGTCAGTATATCAATGACAGCTGAAATATGCGTAGAATTCTCACCTAATAAGATCAGTGATGTGAATAATGACTTTACAGTTACATAATATTGACAAGAATTGAAATCATTACAGTATCTGATCTCAAGCAGTAGACTGAACCTGGCATTCACAGTTAACTATCTTTCGCGATTCAACTCGCGCTTATACAAAGAATACTGATCAGCATTGAAGCATATTTCATGATATATTAAGAAGACTAAGAACTATAGTTTATTATACAAAAAAGAGAGTGATAACTTAAGTTCTGTTACATACTATAATTCAAATTGAGCAAGAGCAGATTCTTAATACAAATTAATCACCAGCTATGTTATATTGATAAATGAGTTATCAATATCATGATAATTATAGATGCAGATATCTATTATCAAATCAATCTCAGAGACTGAATATATTACAGATAGTGAGATATTCTGTGAGATTATCCGACTAAGTGATATGTTATACAATACTGAATTAGTGAAAGGAAAAGCGAAGATCTGTTCAAGACTATAAGTTGATAATAAGAGTGTAATCAATCTAGTAAAAGAGGAATCTCTAACATGTTAATTGCATCACATTTATTCAAAACAATGTAAATAGAAACTTAAAATGCATTTATTCTTATCTTTAAATTGCATTTGAATAAAAAGTTGATTTTATACTTCTTCAGAAACTGAATTTTAATGCTGAGTAAAAGTACATTATTTCTCATTCAAGCTACTACTGCTTTTTATCTCAAAAGTCTGAGATAAAGTCAAGAGTAGTGATTCATTAAAGAAAGAGATTAAGATATTAATTTAATCTAAGATTTGATATCATGTCTGACACTGATATTCTAGTGAGTGATATTATAAATAAAGAGAATAAGTTTAATACTATACAGCTCATAAATATCTATAATGAAAAGTTATTAAAGAAAAATAACAATATCTGAATAATTAATAGAGGATTTTTGAACATATCTTCATTGAAAAACTCTATAATTATAGAAGATTTCAATGCACATTATCTCTGATGAAATTCAGAATACAGAAGAGTAGTAAGAGTAGATAAACTAGTTGAATAAACTTTTAAGTATTTAATAGATTTAGTTAACAAGTCTGATCAATAAACATTCTTTAGAGAAGATATATAACAGAAATCTATTATAAATCTAACTTTCATATTATAAAATCTAATTGAAAAAAGACTTATAAACTGATTTATCAACTCAAATGAGACCTCAGAATCAGATTATAATATTATTCAATTTAATATTAAACTAAGTAAAAAATAAATGAGTGAAAATTCTCTTCTCTCTAATCAATATGACTTTGAAAAAGCTGATCAAAGAGTAGTTGAAAAAAGTATAAAACAGCTGAAATCTTAAAAGTAGAGTGAGCTCTATTAAAATCAGAGTCAAGATATCTTAAATAAAATACTTAAGAATAGAGTAAAGCTGATTATATATATTCTTTTAATAAGTATTAAATAAAATATTTCAAAGAAAAAGTCTTCTGAATATTTTAAATATTAATAAAATAAGAATATCACTACTAAAAGAAAATAATTAGTCACTACTAAAAGAGATTAAGAGAATAACTTAATATCTAATAAAGAGTTCAAAACTATTAGAAATAAATACTTTTTAAATATTAAAAGAGTTAAAATAGACTACTGAAACAAATTTCTTAAAGAAGTATAAGAAAAAAAAGTTTTTAAAGTCTTTAACTATACTAAAACAAGAAGTGTAGCAAAGCTTTTAATCTTAGAATATAAGTTTCAGAATAAATCATATACAGTAAACTCTTTTGAGAAAAAGTATTAAGCTTTTATAAGAATTCTCTTTCAAACTTCATCACATTTAGAAGAGAAGAGTATATTATTTTGTGAATATATTAATGAAAATAATAAAAAATAATCTGAGCTTATATATAATGAACTAGAGACAGCTATATTCTCAAGTTCAATTAAAACTGCTGCAGAACTTAATTCAATTAATCACTTAATTATTTAAAATATATATTTCTACTTAAATAATGAATATTTTAAGCTGTTTTTTAATCTCTTAAAAAATAAGTATTATTCTGAATACTGAAGAGAAGCTACTGAAGTAATTCTTATAAAATTTAATAAAAAAGCTTTAATTTCTAAGTTATATAGAGTAATATCTCTATTGAACTATCTAAGAAAAGTTTTAGAAAAGATAATAGCTACTAGATTATCTTTTATAAGCTCTATTAGTAATTCTCTTCTATTTAATAAATAAGTAAAAGATAGAAAATAATGTTCTGTAATTAATACTATTCTTTCAGTTATTTATAATATTCAAATAGCAAAGTATGAAGATCTAGTCTTAACTAGACTGACTATGTAACTGTGTCTGAAATCAGGACCAGAATATTTGATGATCTTATTAACAATTCAACTGATTTCATTACACTGTTTTAACATTAGATAGTGTAAGAGGTCTAC
>NW_025544774.1:1607000-1610553 GCF_000003525.1 Blastomyces dermatitidis ER-3
TCGTATAATATTATAGGTCTTATATAATAAAGAGAAAAACATTAGAGAAGAAATAGAAAGAGAAAGTGCAAGAATTAGTAATTGAAGTGAATATTTATACACATATGTGATGGTGTACACAGTGGGGCTTCGGGGTGGAAGAATCTATATGTGTTCATGATGGCTGAGAATCAGTGATTGAGAATGACTGAGAATTGAAGTGTATGCATTTGTAATGACTGAGGATCAGCAATTGAGAATGACTGAGAATTGAAGTGTATATATTTGAGAATGAAGTGATTGAAATCTGTGAAGTGTAATGAAATAGTCTATATAATTGATCAGGTGCAGTCTGTCACATTAGTCTCTCTCTTTCAGAAGCAGTTCTCATCAGTCAAGAGTCACTGTTTCAGATAATATAGAACTCAGAGTTCAGATCAGTCAATTATAGCTGACTCATTTTATAAGATATTATTGACTGCAGCTGCAGAGTCTCTCATTGAGAATATTTTTAATCTCTCACTCAAGCTCATTATCTTCTTCTATGATGCCTGATGACTGTCAGTCAGAAGTCAGTTAAGAAGAAAATGAATCAGTGACAGCACAGCAGAGTAAGTCTGTATGAAAAATATTATAAATTTCTGATAATATGTTAAGATAGTAGTTATAACTATCTAGAACTTCTATTACTTTATACTTGATATGATGATAATTCAGTGTATGAGATGAACATGTGATTTATATATTCTTAAGATTTAATCATACTAAGTCTTCTATCTTATATTGTTTAGCAGAATCTCAGTGAATATTAATTTAATTCTCTTAATCTTGTTTTACAGTTGTTATGAAGATCTCTGCTCAGTCATAGATATCTCAGAGCTTTATTACTATATTATCAGTAATCTGAATCAGACTGCAGAAGTTCAGTGTGAACTGTATGATCTCTAGAAGATTTAATACTTTCATGTAGTAACTGTGTATAAGAAAGAATGAGCTTATATCTATTGAAATGATATCTCATTCATTAATAGTGATCTCTGCATATAGAAGCAGGTTATATCAATCATCTTATAAGTAATTACAGAACTTACAGAAATAATTCTTTACAGTCTGAATTATCTATTCTGATATATTATCAGTCTCAGAGTGATAGATAGTTGACAGACAGTATATAATCTTGAGAACTTGACAGATTCTTGTTCAGAGAGTGCTCATGAATTGATAATCTTAATTCAATACTATAAATCTTAGTAATTCATGCATCTGATAGAACAGACTCTGTAGAAAAGCTTCAGTGACTTGTTCAGTATTTATCTTATCATAAGATTTCAATATTACACTTTTACTCAATTAGCTTATAATAATCAGAACATTTCTACAATTCTTACTCTTAGAGAGATTAATAGTGAAGTTAATTATTACATCTTATCAGATTCTATCAGAGATATTAAGTGATTTCAGTAGATCTTTTCTACAGTTCTTTTATAAGATGATAGAAGAATAACAGTTGCAGTTTTGAATAAAATATTTAATACTGTTTAATATCTCAGATCAGTAGAACTCTTGAGAGATTATTCAGTACAATTATTCATGATCTGAGTGACTGATTATATATGAATTATGCATCTCTTGTATTATCTGAGTGTGTAAGAGTTCAAAGTGAGAGACTCAGCATCATTTATGAAATTATAGAGTATTATTGTTATCAATTGAACATTCTGAGATATCAGTTCTTATATGTAGTTCTGAAGAAAATCAGAGTACTTCTTGAAATACTGCTTTGATAAGAGTCTGAAGAAGTTCATCAGCCTGAGCTGCTGTATGTCACAGTTCATTCAGTGTAGAGAAAATGAAGATATTAATATCAGTATCAGTTCAGAGAGAGAATGTTCTAATTGAAGAAGTGTATATAGTGTCATAAGTTATTCTATCTTAGTCAATTAATATCTTCAGATCTAAGAGCTGATGCTCTCAGTTCATTCAGTACATGTCTGTCATATTAGACAGTATATCTTATTCTCATTGTAAGAGAGTGTCTGTCATCAAGTTCTGACTGCTGAGATGATAGTGTAATAAAAAATAAAAGTGACTTAGAAATTCAGATCATTATATCTATTATTCAGTGAGTTTACAGATAATTATAAAGTACTTAAGATTCTTATGATCTGTGATTATCTTAAATTCAGAGATACTTTGAAGTTCAGAGTCTCATTCTTCTAGACAGTGTATAATTATAAGAAGTTTCTTATCATAGATCTCATAGTTGTATTTAACAGAACTCAGTTTCTTAGATATAAAGACACATGATTGTAAGACATCTTTATCATTATATTGTAATATAGCTTCTTCTGTGATATAATCAGAGAAATCAGCTTCAATAACTGTTTCATAATCAGAATTAAATATTATAAGTAGAGAGATGTTGATGAACATCTTCTTTATCTGTATAAATGCAGTTTCAGTGTTCACTGATTATTGAAATACTGAGTTCTTCTTAGTAAGTTCTGTAAGTGATCTGATAATATCTAAGAAGTTTTGTATAAATTATTAATAGAAGTTAGTGAATCTGATAAAGCTTCATACATCTTTCACAGTGTATGAGATCTCTCATTCAAGAATAGCAGAGATCTTCTCAGAATTTATTTGAATTCTCTTACTAGCTTCTATGATAAAGCCTAGATATTTTGTACTTTTAATCTCAAAATCATACTTGTCTATGTCTATCAGCAGTTCTGCTTTCTGTAGTTATTATAATATCTTTCATACATATTCTTGATATTCTTTCCTGAATTCATCAGTGAAGATGAGAATATTATCAAGATATACAGATATGAATTTATCAAGAAAAGCTCAGAGTGCTCAGTTGATATACTTCTGAAATGTACTGAGAGTGTTAGTCAGTTTAAAGAGTGTGACTATTCATTCAAAGAGCTTATATTATGTTTGAAATACTGTAAGTCACTCATCTTCTTCAGTAATACAGATCTTATGAAATATAATGATAATATCTAACTTTATAAATCATTGAGCTTGTTCAATGTAAGCTAGAGTTTCATTGATAAGAGATAAAGAATAACAGTTCTTCTTCATTAATCTGTTCAATTCTCAATAATTCACACAGAACTGAAGTTCTTTATCTGATTTCTTTACAAAGAGAATAGAGACTGTGATAAAAGAGTTACTAATGTATATGAATTCTTTATTCAACAGATTATTGAGTGTCTTTCAAAGAAGAAGAAGTTCATCTCAGAATATATTATAAAGAGAGTCTTATAATAATTCAGAGTTCTTATCATTTTTCTTTTTCAACTTGATACTGTGATTCACTTCTGAATCTTGTAAGAAAGGTAGGTTTGTAGTATTATTATCTTATTAAAAGACATCTAGATATTCATGATATTATTAAGAGAGTTTTGTATAAGAATCTGTTATTATAATATAGAATAACTTTTCTAGAGTCTTTTTAATATTGATCAGACTGATAGAATAGATTGATACATAATTCTGCTATCAGTGATTCTTTTAGTGACTTCTTTTTCTGAGTATTTTATAGATATTGATAGAGATCTGTGAA
>NW_025544774.1:1610653-1614185 GCF_000003525.1 Blastomyces dermatitidis ER-3
TCATGCTGATATTCTTCAATATCTTATATTTAGTTTATATGTAACAAGATGTAAACATCTTTTGAATCATTGAATTCTGCAAGAAGTCAAAGTTTGATAAGAGAATACACTGAGGATTATAATATCTATAACTAAAGATTTAATTATTGTATAGTGATATAGATCACTGTCTATCATGACTTTCATATTATACATATTATTAATCACAGTAGATATAAGAATTATATTTATTGTCATTTTCTCTTTAAATTATTGTCATCTGATCTCTTCAAGCTTCTGTTTGTAAATTTGAACAGAAGCTAATCTTTTCTCTGTTTTATCAAAGTATTCTCATAGTTATCTTCTGAATCTTCTTCTAATATAATATGATTGATACAGACAGGCATTGACTCATTATTATTATTATTATTCTTCTTCAATTATAGATGTATGCAGTCAGAGACTATGACATCTACCTGAGAATCTTTAGTTCTCAGGGTTTTTCCTATATCTATAGAGTCAACTATTATACATTTATCAATTTCAAATATGTAAAATCAGAAAATTCCAGCTCAGAATATAAAAACTGTTTACAAATTGCAGTATTTCAACATCTTCTGATAGTTTGAAATCATTTGAAAATATTATGACAAAAGAAAAGAGAACATAGTCTTAAAGATAGACATATTAAATAGATAGAGAAAAGAACAGAAGAAAACAAGTACAGTAAAAAGAGACTATAATAAAACAAAATTATTAAAAGATGATATATAGCTGTTTTAACAGACTATATCTAGTTAATTTTCATCTCTTCATATTCAGATACTTCTGAATTCAGTCATTTTCTTGTAGCTGCTCTAGTTTCTGATAGAAAGTCTATTAAGTATTTAGTTCCTGTCTCAGTTGAGAATAAGAATCTCATATTTAATTGATTTAAATCATACTTTTTCTTTAATCTGACTCTGAGACTATTGTATAATACACAATGTATTATAATATACTCAGGATTTTTATTCACATTGTAGAATAAGCACTCTGTTGAATTAAATTTATCATTAAATCTTTATATATAAGATTTGAAATAACCATATTCTAGTTTCAACTGAATTATAAATGAGAATATTTTCTTTTTATATTTAATTGAACAAGATTTTCACTTTAATTTTATCTTAAATCTTGAATAATGTATACTCTTCTTTTATTTCTATCAGCTTTTATTTCACTTATTTAAATAAGATTCTTTTATCTTTCTCTTTATAAAAGATCAGAACACTGTTTTTTAAATAGATCTGCTTAATTCTAAACTCTTTTTTACAGCTGAATCAGTTAATTCATTATCATGAATATTTATATAAGCAGAAACTTAATGCAGATGAATTATCAGTTTTGATATTCTTCTCTTTTGAATTTTTAAAACAGAGTTTAAAATCAGTTCAAGATTCATTTGATCATTATGAATCTGACTATTTCTAAGTCTTTTTAAAGTAGCTTAACTATCAGAGAATATTTATATCTCTTTCAAATCATTTTCTCTTTTATAAGATTTTATTTCAATGAGTTTGAAAGCTTTTACTATTACAAATAGTTCAGCATCAAAGACTTCAGATTCACAGCTTAAATTTCAGAAATCTGAGATAAAATTAATATTATCTTCAGTATAAGCAATGCCTGCATCTAATCTATTCAAATTCTCATTTTTCAAGTCATCTGAGTAGATCAGAATAGAGTCTTTTATATTAATTATAGAGATCTTCTTTAAATACTGTTCATATTCTCTCTCTTTAGATAGTTCACTTATTTATAAGTCTATAAGAGATTTCAGCTTTTCTCTTCAAAGAGATATCTTCTCATGATCAATTTTCTCAACATTTAATAAAGAAAATTGATTCTTAATAAGTGAGTATAGTCTATACTGTTGAGAGAACATTTTCTTTAAAACATTATTCTCATTTCAATTAAGAAATCTATTTTAATCCAGTTCATTTTCTGAGTTAACTGATGAAAATGAAGAAGAGACTCTTTCTCTGATTATATAATTTAAGCTCATCTTCATGACTCTCAGAGTATAGTTTATACAAGCCTTTTCAAATTGAATAATAGAAGATGAAATTGAAGCTTCAATTTTCATTACTTTAATAGAATATGACTTGAATACTCTCTGAATTCTTCTCAAAGCTCTGTTTTATAGACTTTGAAAGAGTTCAGTAAAGTTTTCTTGATTATTTCATTAAACTTAAACTTTATAATCAGCTACTGAGATAATACAGGCTATATATAACTGTCTCATAGTCTGAAAGAATAAATCTCTCTCAGTATTTAATAGTCTGATTATACTATTCAGTAGTCTCTCTGTCTTGATAATTCTTTGTTGAATATGATATTTAAAATTCAACTTGAAGTTTAATCATACTTCTAGTCATTTAATATTCAAACTGAGTTTAATCTCTTTATTCAGAAGAGTTAGATTTAGTTCTTTCTTATTAAATCTAGAAAAAAAGTGAATTAACTCAGTTTTATTCATATTAAATTGAATTAGATTGATATCTGCTCTAATAAAGATTTTCTTTGCTGCTTTCTTAATCACTTCTAAATTCTCTTTGATTATCTTTGAACTGTAGAGTAGATCAATATTATCTATATAACTTGAAGATCTCACTATTTTCATCTCTCTATTCTTGAATAAATATACAGTGTATATTACAAATAAAACAGATAAGATTGAAGATTCTTATAATACTTCTATTTTTATCTCAGTTTTATCTTGTTTTCTTTCATCAAAGAATAGTTGTATAATTCTTTTAGATATGAAATAATCAACTCATTTTATTAGAGAAAGTGACAGTTTTAACATCTTCAAAGTTTGAATCATTTTAGACTTTGAAACATGATTAAATGTATCTTTTATATCAATAAAAACTGCAGTTAAGACCAGATCTTCATACTTTACTACTTAAATATTATAAATAACTGAGAGAACAGTGTCAATTACAGAACATTGTTTTCTATCTCTCATTTATTCATTAAATAGAAGAGAATCATTAATAGAGCTTATAAAAGATAATCTAATAGCTATTATCTTTTCTAGAACTTTTCTTAAACAGTTCAATAGAGATATTACTCTATATAACTTAGAAACTGAAGCTTTTCTATTAGATTTTATAAGAATTACTTCAGTAGCTTCTCTTCAGCATTCAGAATAATAATCATTTCTTAAGAGATTGAAAAAGAGCTCAAAATATTCATTCTTTAAGTAGAAATATATATTTTGAATAATTAAATGATTCATTGAATCAGGCTCTGCAGCAGTTTTAATTGAACTTAAGAATATTACTAACTCTAGTTCATTATATATAAGCTCAGATCATTCTCAGTTATTTTTATTAATATATTTATGAAATGATATATTCTTCTCTTCTAAATATAATAAGTTTGAAAGAGAATTCTTATAAAGCTTGATATTTTTTCTTAAAAGAGTTTGCTGTATACAGTTTATTCTGAAATTTATATTCTAAGATTGAAAGCTTTACTATACTTCGTATTGTGATATAGTTAA
>NW_025544774.1:1614314-1655292 GCF_000003525.1 Blastomyces dermatitidis ER-3
AATAATTTCTCCAATACTGATTGGAAGAATCGATGTAAATAAACTTTCTCTATTCTCAAGTATCTCTTTAAGATATCTTGATTTGATTCCAATAGATCCTATTATATCCTCAGATGTCAGCTGTTTTATCTTTCTTTAACTACTTTTCAATCACCTTTTTCAAAGTTATACTGATTAGAGAGAAGAGAATTTTCACTTCTTTATTTTTCACTCAGTTTAATATTAAATTAAATAATTTCATGATCTGATTCTAAGATTTCATTTGAATAAATAAATCAGTTTATAAGTCTTTTTTTAATTAGATTTTATAATATAAAAGTTAGATCTATAATAGATTTCTGTTTTATATCTTTTCTAAAGAATGTTTATTGATCAGAATTATTAACTAAATCTATTGAATATTTAAAAGTTTATTTAATCAGTTTATCTACTCTTACTGCTCTTATGTACTCTGAGTTTTATCAGAGATAATATGTATTGAAGTCTTCTATAATTATAGAATTTTTTAAAAGAGTTATATTTAAAAATTCTCTATCAATTATTCAGATATTATTGTTTTCTTTCAATAACTTTTCATTATAGATATTTATAAGTTGAATAGTATCAAACTCATTCTCTTTATCTATAATATCACTCACTAGAATATCAGAGTCAGATATAATATCAAATCTCAAATTAAATTAATATCTTGATCTTTTTCTCTCATAGATCACTACTCTTGATTTTATCTCAGATTTTTCAGAAAGAAAGCAGTAATAGCTTGAATAAGAAATAATATACTTTTGCTCAGTATCAAAGTTTGATTCTTGAAGAAGTATAAAGTTAACTTTTTATTCAAATACAATCTGAAGATAAGAATAAATACAATTTAAGTTTCTATTTACATTATTTTAAATAAATATGATTTTTGAAGAGTTTTTAAACTTTTTTTATTATTTTTGTTGTATATTCATACTAAGAGAGAGTAGAGATAGAGTAGAATCTAATCTCTATTATCAGATAGTAGATTATAACTATTTTTTAAAAAGTAGAAATCTTCACTGCTTATATTATATCTAGTTTATTATCAGAGTCATTTCTCAATTCTGTAATCTTAACAGAAGTTTGAGAATTCAAATTCTATTTACACTTAGCTTAAGAATTGAAGTTTGAAGATCTAGATAGTTAAGAATTTCTTCTTTTTAAGCTTGTAGTTATAGATTTACTAGCTTGACTTTTCTCTTCAGTTTTAGATTCACTTTAAGCTTCATCTTTTCTTCAGTTCTTCTGAGTTCTTGAAGTAAATACACATTCTTTTGAGCTAGATGTATATTTTTCTTTACAATTGAAGCACTTAAGCAGAGTATATTGATATATTTTATCTCTTTTTAAGCATATTTTATATTTATGCTCACTAGTTTTGTGATCTCTAGTATAGAATGCACATTTTGAGTCTCTAAAATAAGAAATTATAAAGTATTCATATCTTTGATAGTTTGAACACTGTGTTTGAGCTTTGAGATTCATTCTTAAGTCTTTGTATTCATGAACTCTCATTTTCAAATCTGCTACTCTTACTTCAGAGATTCTTGATTATTCAAGTATTCTTATATATACTAGAACAGAGACATTTTTTCTACTCTATCTGAACTTAATTAAATTAAGTCATATAGACTCTTTTCTCAGTTGAATAGAATTATATTCTTTCAATTCATTTTTGAGAAGTAGTATTTCTTTCTCACAGTCAAAGATTTCAACTGAAATATTATAAAGAATGAATTTATCTCACTTTTCATCTCTCTCAGATAAAATTATTATATTTAACAGAGATTCTACTGCTGACTTTCAGATATTCTTATTCTGAATAAGGAATTCTACACTGAATTCAGACATTATGATCAGAATAATGAAGTTTTCAAAGAAGAATAACTTAATTGAAGCTATAACTGATTTTTAAACTTTAATATTAGTTATTAAATGAGAAAAGAACTGCTGATTGATTTTATTTCTAATTCTGAAAATAAGATTTAAGTTTAGCTTATTTCTCTGCAATATATTCTGATTTGAGACTTTAAGAATAAGTCTTCTATTTCTGAAGATTTAAAGATTTTTCTCTTTTTATATTTTTTTCTTCACTCTTCTATCAACAGAAGTAAGTATAAGCAGTATTCTTCTCAGTTTTCTCAGAATTTTGAGCAGGTTTTGAGATAGCAGATTTAGAGATAGCAGATTTAGAGACAGCAGATTCAGCTGTTTAAGCATATGTTTTCTTCTAATTTAAAGAAGAAAAAGAAGAAGAAGTAAAAAAGAAAGAAGAGTAAACTGAAGAGTCAGTAATTATATTAGAAATTTTCAAAGTTTTTAGAACTGTGTTTGAAATTCTAAGTTTAAACTTAATCATTTTCTGTAGTTATCTAGTCTGAGTATAAAGAATTAACAGAACTTCTTCATTCATCTCACTCAGACACTGCTTTTCAAGAATTTTACTTGCTTTTTCAAGTTTCTGTATTTCAAGAACTTGTTATTTCTCTATTTCTTCTTTCTTTCTTCTCTTCAGAATTTCAATCTCAGGAATAGTATTTGAGAAAGCATTCTTTTTCACATTAACTAAGTGTACTTTCAAACTTATTATTCTTACTTAATGAAAAGTTAATCAGACTAATTTAATTGAGATATTTATTAAACTCTTTTCAATTGAAAAGTTGATCAGACTATTTCAAAAGAAGAATAACAGACTTTTATATATAAAACACCTGATTTTTTTCACACTAGTTCAGTAACTAGATTAGATTTTTGAAGAGAATCTAATAAACTAAAATTAATTTTTAAGATAAATTAATAAAATCTTTATAATCTCTTTCTTGAAATACAGTGAGAAAAAGTATGATATCAATTAATAATAAATCAGATAATATGACAGTTTTTGAGAGAAAAACTGATAAAAAATAAATTAATTTTTTACAGAGAAATTGATTAAAACTATTCAATTTTATTCTAAATTATTCAATTCTTCTCACACAATAAGTATGCAACTCAAATCAGTTAATAAAGAGTATAAAAAAGAATTAAGTATTAATAAAAGCTGTTCAGTCACTGAAAAAGTAATTCTTATTTAAAAGAATATAAAATTATGACAGAAAATAACTCTGTTTTTAATTCTTTGTAAGAATATTATATAAAACTCAGAGAAAAAGATCTTACTTTTTTAAGAGAAGTAAAAAACTATTTCTAAGATCTTTTTTTTTTTTTGCATTAACTGCTGTAGAAGAATGAGATAGAAACTGTTAAGATATATACTACTATATACTCTCTATCAAGACTTTCTCTCTTCAGAGTCTTGATATTATAGAGAATATAAGTCTGTTTCTATATAATAATGTAAATATTATCAGTGAGATGTAGAGAAACTGATTATTTATATCTTTAAATAGAAGACTTTGTCAATGATTATATTAATATAGAGTTAATTCTCAAATTCAATAGAAATTTAGTGTTGCTGTTCTCAATCTCTTATAAAATCTATTAAATATTGAGATATTAAAACTAGATTTAATATATCTCACTGTGCAGAGATCAAAGGCTCAGTCAGATCTTGAGATATACTGATTTTATAGTTATTATATCTGCTGATTATGTATTAAGTACAGTTACTGAGATATCTCTTTGTACTTTTCTGTTGAGAATGAGTCAGATTGAGAGAAGTGATACAAGAGTGAGACTTGACATTGATGTCTAGATACACTGAAGAGAAGACAGACAGTGAAGATTATACTTCAGAAGTGACTGTTAATTATATGCTTGATATTATCATTGAGATATCTTTTTGTATTTTTCTGCTGAGAATGGGTCAGATTAGAAAGAGCGGTACAAGGGTGAGACTTAGCATTGATGTTTTGAAACATCAAAGATGAACAGGGTTTTCACAGAGATCACTTCTCAGATATCTTCACAACTACAGATCAGAGATCTTTCAAAATTGAGAAGATTGATGCATATGACTAGGTCTCTTCATCTTACAATTTGTATGGCAATTTGGCCCGGGGTTGTGGTGTGATAGGGGAGAATGGGGGATAATCCCACACAGGAGTTTTGAACAACATCTGGTTCATGTTTGGCTGGATAACTCCACCATCACACGGGGTATGCGGTCGGCGATGGGGTCAAAATGCTCGTATGATCGAGGGCTTTTCGATGAATCTATCGGCGGGTTCTTATTCGAAAAATCGAGCGAGTTCGTGGTGGAGCGGTTGTCTGACAGTGAATGCATATACTAGAACTTATAAGTTATTTATAAGAAAATACTTCTGACTGAAGATATAAGAACTTATGAAGAAGATAGTGAATTCTTATACTATTTATCAGAATTTGTAAATAGTGTGATTCAGATTATATAAAGAACTTACTTTTCTACTCATCTCATAGAAATCTTGAGAATAGCTAGAAATAAACACTCTTATGAGTCTCTCTAAAAGTAAGAATATATATAATACCTGCTTTGACAGTATACTGATAATAGTGAATTACTTTATTAAGATAACACACTTTATATTCATCTGTAAGAACTTAAAGTCAAAGAATTTAACTTACATCTTCATTTATAATATAATTCAGTTATATAAGTTATCTGTGAATATTATCTCAGATAGAGAATTAATCTTTATAGAGAAGTTCTGATCTGATTTAATAACTATACTGAAGATCTTATGAGATCTAAGCATAGCTTTTCATGAATAGATAGATAATTAAATAAAATATCTGATGAGTATATTAAAATAGTATCTGTGATACTTTGTTAATTACAATCAGACTGACTGAGTGTATTAATTATTACTTATAAAGTTTATATATAATAACTTAAAGTATATCAGTACAGATAAAACTCTCTTTAAGATACTCACTGAAACTTATTCATAAATAATCTTGATAAATCTGTGAGAGTACACTATAGAGTGTGATAATATCTGTGAATAAGCTGAGAGAATTCAGAATATCTGAGAGAAAGTCTGTAAATTCTTGACAAAGACTTAGAAGTATTAGAAGAGATACTATGACTTTAAGTATATTATAAAGAGTTTTAAAAAAGATAATAGAGTCTGACTAAGTTTAGAAAATATTATTATATAAAGATCTAGTAAGAAGCTGAATCTCTTACAGATAGAGTCTTATAAGATTATAAAGAAAGTTAGCTTATAATTCTATAGATTAAAACTGTTATCTGAGTTATAGATATATAATGTTTTTCATGTCTCTTTACTTTATAAATATAAGGAATTTTTAGAAGAGAATTCTGTGACTTATCACTCTATTTATAAAGTACTAGAGAGTGAAAGAGAATATTAGATTAAAGAAATTATTAACTCAGAGAAGTGAGATTATAAGCTCTGATTCAAGATTCAGTGATAAGAGTATTCTGATAAGATAAATAAGTTTACATAAGAATTATCTGAGCAGATAAGATATCTGTGAAAGCTGAGATATGACTTTTATACTGTAAATTCTAATAAGTCAGAATGATACAGTCTTTGCTAAGAATCTGATTGTAATAAAGATATTAATACTGTTATTTATAAATTCTAGTCTATAAGATAATGAGTTTCTACTGAGATGAACAAGTCTGCAATGTATACAAAGAAAAGAAGAAATTATACTCTTATTAAAGATAAAAAATAAAGAAAATAAAAACAGGATTATAAACATAATTTAGAGATTAATAAAGAAAAAACAAAGAAAACTCACACTTATACTCTTAATATCTGTAATACTCAATTCTCTTACAACTATTAATTTTTCTCTTTAAAGAAGCAGAGAGTATCATATCTATAATACAGACAATTATTACATTTGATATAAAGACTATCAGAAATACACAGACTTCAGAAAAGTTAGATATCAGAGTATATACAGTTACAGCAGAGTCTTGAGAGCTGATCATCTGTATATATAATCAGATATCTCTTATAAAGCTATATTCACTTTCTCAGTTATACTGAAGTATTCAGTCTGAAAACAATTGAGATATAGAGAGAGAGCTCATCTATTCAGATTAACTCTTATTATAAATTCATGACATTTTCATTGTCTTAATTATCTGAATTTTACAGATATCTGAAAACTTATCTCTTATTAACTATGAGATTGCAGAAATGTGCTGCAGTGTGAGAACTGTTAATAGAGAATCTAGACATATTTGTATATATCTGATCAGAGATTGTACAGATAGAAGAGAAGTAATTATAGATCTACAGAGCTGCAGAAGACACTAGTAACACTGAGAGCTTTATAAGAACTATTAGCTAGAGTCTGTAAGAAATTACTTACAGAGAGACTTACAGCAAAGAGTAGAACTACACTGCTTAGAGTTAGAAGCTGATCTGAAGAAGACATGAAATTGATCACTAGTTCAAAGATCAGATGCAGTGATGAGACTGAGAGAGATAAAGATACTGTTATAAACAGTAATATCTCTGCTTTATCAGCTGATAAAAAGTGATCAGAGAAGTTGCAGAGATACTTATAAGAAGCTCAGCAGCAGTCAGACATTATTTATAAATATATTAGAATTGAAAAAATTTTTCTTCTTAAGAAGTTCTTAAATCAATATATAAACATTGTCAGAAATACTCTCTCTCTATTATCTGAGTAAAAACACTTCATGAATGAATAAGAATACTCACAGTTTATAAGAATGAGAGCTGTTACAGAAAAAGAAAAAAGAAGATAAAGTTCTACAGACAGATCTGAGATATTTATACTACTTTAGAGAGATTTATTTACACTGTAAGTGATTCTGTAGAATAGTCAGATTACTCTAGTAAATAAAGAGTAATTGTAAATTACAGATCTAAATCTTTCTATATAACTATAAAGAGTGATTACAGATTATGAATATCTTGATTCTATAATTCTACAGAGTTGATAAAAGAATGAAAAATTCCTCATAATTCTACAGTGTTAAAGAATAATGATTTGTGAGAATAAGTGAAAAATCAACTTACAAATACTTCTCTTTAATAAGAGTGATCTCACAGAGAGTGATTCATCTGTGAGATGAATCTGTATGATGATTATATAAGAATCTCATGAAAATGATTGAGAGTCAATCAGAATTCTTCTGTATAAAAGATATGAGATGAATCTGTGTAATAGTCAGAGAAGAATCTGTAGATTATAAAGAATCTCATGAAATAAGAAACTGAGTGATAGACTCTTTTCTCTTTATAATAATAAGAGATTTTTTCTCACTAAGGTTTTTTTTATATAGATATGAAGGATTTTTAGTGAGTATTACTGCAGTACTGAGCTGACTCTATAAAGTCACTCAGTGAAAGGCTTCACAGATAAAGTCTTAGAGAGAGAAGAGTATATAAGAAATTCTACTTCTTACAGATTCTTTATCTCTATTTCTATCTCTCATGTAATTAATAGAGTTAGCAGCTCTTGACTACACACAACTATATAGACTGAAGTTCACAAATACTATTTATAACTCAGCTTAAATGCTATTATATATTTAATCTCTACATTTTATCTTTCTATTATAAATACTTCTAGTAGTTAACAGTACATATCACATCAAGCTGCAAACACCTGAATAATCGCCTACGAGTACTTATTCTTACAATTATATACATTACTATATATATGTATAAATATTCATCTTAATTACTGATTCTCATACTTTCTCTTTCTTTTCTTCTCTAACATTTTTCTCTTTGTTATATAAGATCTATAATAATATACTGATCTATTCAGCGTAGGCCTCTTACAAATAAAATGAGTTAACTGTTTTATATCTAAAAGAATTATACAACTATTCTTTAATAAAATGAAATAAAATAAGACTGAGATAAAAATAGAAGTACTGTAAGAATCTTTAATCTTATCTATTATATTTATAATGTACACTGTATATCTATTCAAGAATAGAGAGATGAAAATTATAAGATCTTTCAGTTATATAGATAATATTAATCTAGTCTATAGTTTAAAAACAATTAAAGAGAATTTAGAAGTGATTGAAAAAGCAGTAAAGAAAATCTTTATTAGAGTAGATATTAATCTAATTTAATTTAATATACATAAAACTGAGTTAATTCACTTTTTTTCAGATGTAATGAGAAAAAACTAAGTCTCACTCTTTTAAATAAAGAGATTAAACTCAGTTTGAATATTAAATAACTAAAAGTATGATTAAACTTCAAGTTGAATTTTAAATATTATATTCAATAATAAACTATCAAGACAGAGAGACTACTGAATAGTATAATTAAACTATTAAATACAGAGAGAGATCTATTCTTTCAGACTATAAAATAGTTATATATAGTCTGTATTATCTCAGTAGCTAATTATAAAGTTTAAGTTTGATAAAATAATCAAGAAAATTTCACTAAACTCTTTCAAAGTCTGTAAAACAGAGCTTTGAGAAGAATTAGAGTATTCAAATCATCTTCTATTAAAATAATGAAAATTAAAGCTTCAATTTCTTCTTTTATTATTCAATTTAAAAAGATCTGTATGAATTTATACTCTGAGAGTTATAAAGATAAGCTTAAATTATATAATTAGAAAAAGAGTCTCTTCTTCATTTCTATTAATTAACTCAGAAAATAAACTAAATTGAAATAAATTTCTTAATTGAAATGAAAATAATTCTTTAAAGAAAACACTCTCTTAATTATACAGACTATATTCACTGATTAAAAATCAATTTTCTTTATTAAATATTAAGAAAATTAATCATGAGAAGATATTTCTCTGAAGATAAAAGCTGAAATCTCTTATAGACTTATAAATAAGTGAACTATCTAAAGAGAGAGAATATAAACAGTATTTAAAGAAGATCTTTATAATTAATATAAAAGACTCTATTCTGATTTACTCAGATAGCTTACAAAATAAGAGTTTAAACAGATTAGATACAGACATTGTTTATACTGAAGATAATATTAATTTTTCTCAGATTTCTGAAATTCAGACTGTGAATCTGAAGTCTTTAATACTAAACTATTTATAATAGTGAAAGCTTTCAAACTCATTGAAATAAAATCTTATAAAAGAGAAAATAGTTTTAAAAAGATATAAATATTCTCTAATAATTAAGCTGCTTTAAAATAGACTGGCCGCTGGGACCATGAATTTCACGTTTGATTTCATTTGATCTGGTCCCATACATTTCTTGGCGTGAATCCCGCTGGGACTGGCTATCAAAAAAACAGGTAAAGTGACTATATATCAGATCTTAAAATGGAACCATGACTTGAAAAAAATGAGAAAGTGATCCCATTTGGTCTCATTTAGTCCCATTCTTGGCATAAAGTTACTATTTTTAGACATTTTAAGGTTTTTTTTAGACTATTTTTAATTTTTTAAAAAGTAACACTTTTTGATAACACTCAAATGAGATTTAAAGTCATTTAAAGCAATAAAAATAATTTAAATTGAGAAGTGGAAATCATGGTCTCATTTGGAAAATGTGACAAGAGTAGACAGTAAGTCTCACTGGGACAGTATGAGACTACTATCTAATGTTAAAACCGTGTAATGGGATCAGTCGAATTGGTAATGAAACTATCAAAAAATCTGGTCCTGGTCCCAGACACGGTCACACGGTCAGTCTACTTTAAAAAGACTTAGAAATAGTCAGATTTATAATAATTAAATAAATCTTAAACTGATTTTAAATTCTGATATAAAAATTTAAAAGAGAAGAATATTAAAACTGATAATTTATCTGTACTGAGTTTCTACTCATATGAATATTCATGTCAATGAATTGGCTAGTAGTTTCAAAGCAGTAAAGATTTCATTGAATTTAATATACAGTGACTGCCCTGATGGCTGAATGGTTAATACGGCCACCCGGTAGCTCCTTGGTGAAACCAAGGCGTGTGGGTTTGAAACCCGCAGGGGATACATTAAATCCGGAACCCAAGCACCTCAGGTTTCTAATAAATACAGAGGTGTACAAATCACTCCAATAAATTGCTCTATGTTCCTGGGATGAGAAGTTATTATTGCATGTATCTAATTGTCACTCCTTTGTATTTCCTATGTTCTTGTTATCTTGGTGTGGTCTCAACACCGGTATTTCCTCCTGTATAACCAACACTTGGCCTGTATTTAATGTCACGCAAAGACTCATCATAAGCTGTGCTTGCATATGAGTATAATAGAAGAAGAAGAAGAAGAATAATAATAATATACAGTGACTAGATGGCAATCAATACTTTATGCAATCTCAGCAGGCATATAACTATTCTTAAGAAAGTGTACAGTTTCATTGATGATGAAATCACTGAGTTGAGATAGTATATTGATGATAAAGGTAAGAAAGACACATATTTGATTGATATTTGATTGATAAAGATGTGTATTGAATGATAATTGAATAATTCTAGAGAAATGTGAATATTTTGATTTTTTTGGCAGCGTTTTGCTACTAATTTTCAGGGGGGGCTGGGAAAATTCTGTTTTCGCAAGTAATACATCCGCCACAATATCAAAGACCTATTCTCTTATGTAGTTATTGACAAAGAAACTACCTCTGTCCACGAAGAAATGATTCAATTACTTCAAATCACTCTCCACCAGCTCCTGGACAGCATCAGCCGTAGCAGCCGGTCCGCCAGACTGCAGAAAGAGAACCTTACCCTCCTTATTCACAACAAAAACACCACGTACAGTTCCCTTGGGCACTTTCTTCAGTCCAAGACCATCAATCAAACTAGCTGTAGGATCACAGAGTAAAGTATAGGGGAGGTTATGTTTGGATTTGAAATTCGCATTTGCTTTGGGCGAGTCGGCAGAGAGCCCAAAGATGGACAATCCTGTAGATGTAAGCTTGTCGTATCGGTCGCGGAAAAGACAGACTTGGGTGGTGCCTTTTATTAAGTTTTATTGATTAGCTGGGTCAGCATGTTATTTAGATAAAAGTGGAAAAGCAAAAGCTTCCAGTCATTGAGGTAAAGAGTGTAAAGAGTGAAGAGTGATTTCTCTTTGAGAAGGATATGAGCATATTATATCGGGAACAATGCCCATCAAAGTATTAGAATACGCGTTAAACACTACGCGAGAACCAGGCATTTCACATTGTTTATAAAAGAAGTGCGACCATTTACTTACAGCCAGGTGTTGAAGCACGAGGGTAGGTGAACAAAACGACGCCCGCAGTGCTCTGTTCAACCAGTGACTTCAACGTCGTCTGAGTTCCATCGTGAGTAGTGATATCAGTCCCGATCTTATCAAGGTCAATTGTATCACCGATCTTCGGAGCTTTCTTCTGCGATGAGGTAGTCACAGGTGTGACTCTAGAGGCTATCGTCGTCTTCACGGCCTTTTCTATCCTAGGTACTGGTTCGGTAGCGACAACAGCAGCTGCTGCTGCTGCGTCAGGTTTTGTCGCCTTTTTGTTTCTTTTTGCTCTGCTCTTGGCCTCAACGAGCTTAGGGGGAGCTTTGCGCTTCCGTAATTCAACCATCTCTTCTTAATTATTACTGTTATGGTGGAGAGCTGGAACGGTAGACAGTAGATGTATTAAAAATGGACTGGATGCATCAATGTAGTTAAAAGTGTGTTCAGTTGTCTGTGCAAGCTCTTATAACCTGCACATAAAAGGTGAATATCAACATGCTACTAAATGTTAATCTTGTATCCCCTCATCTGGCCGCGAGGACACAATTAGCGTATTTTTGAGTGTACATTAGTATATTAAATACACATAAACTACTGGATAATATGAAAGATCAGCTGTATTGCCACGTTTTAGTGTAATTTATGTAATCTATTTAATCTAGCTCTAATTAATATCATCTCTTCTCTTCTCTTCTGTGGCGGGCTGCGCCCGATCAATCATATAGACTATTCCATTACACTCCATAGATTCTTCCATTCCCGATCGCCGATCCGCGGCCGCTACGAACGCGCGTAGCATACACTCCGATTCTCGGCCATTCCTGATCACCGATCCGCGGCCGCTATGAACGCGCGTAGCATATGCTCTGATTCTTGGCCATTCTCAATCGCTGATCCTCGGCCGCTACAAACATGCGTATATTCTTCCACCCTGAAGCTCCACCACATACACCACCACATATGTGTATAAATATCCACCTCAATCACTGATTCTTGCACTTTCTCTTTCTTTTCTTCTCTAACATTTTTATCTTTGTTATATAAGACCTATCAATATTATATCAATCTATTCAGTGTAGGTCTCTTACACTATAAAAATGTTCATTGTCTTCTTATTAGAAAATAATTATTCACACATTGTCTTCTCATCAGGAATGATTATTCATTGAGAAGAAATCTGAATGTGTAACAACATGTAAGAAAGAGAAAAACACAAATAAGTGAACACTGAGTTCTCAGATAATTCTCAGATAGAAGCTTGCTTATCAGTCACTCTAGCTCTGTAATAAGATCTTACAAAGAGAATAAGATCTTATAAGAGAATATCAGTAAAAGATCTGAGAGTTCTGACACTCAGATATATAAGAATACAATTACACTTTTACAGATATTATATATCTGATAATTAATATAATCATGTCTAATGATAATATGAGAGAATCTCTGAATATAAGTATAGATATAGTATTACAGTGACTCTGAGCAATATTGAAACTATAATAATAATAAATAGCTGATATGCATGCAACTCAATAACATTAATATGAAGAGATTTAATAAGAACTCATGCAATTTCAACATCTATAGAATTGAATATAAAAGCACTGAAAGAACACTTAAATACTTCTGTATATTTTAATACTTCTGATCTCACTCTCTACTCATTATAAAGAATAAAGATGCTTATGAAACTGAGTGTAGATGAAGATGTTATCAGTTCATTAATTAATCAAGATTGATATATCAATGAATAATTGAAAGATTATATGAAATAGAAGTTTCATTCATGAATGAAAGTATGTAAATCAGTGTTATGAATATCTGATAATATTATGAAATATCTTGATATTCTGTTTTAAGACACTGTCATGCAACAGAAAGTATTAGATTAATTATAGAGTATCTGACAGAGAAATACTTCTCTTATAACATTTATTTCTGACTTTAATATTAAGATTCTAGAAGCAGGTGATCAGTCTTGAGAGAATTGAATAAAGATTAACATGCTCAAGAAGACATTAACTTTCAAACTCTTACAGACTTTTATAAGTATAGATGAAGACTCAACTTATGAAGACTTCTGTATATAGCTTCAGATAATAAATAACTATCTTATCAAGCTTAAGAATATACAGAACAGTGATAGAAGATGTTATATCTCAGTGACTTATACACCTGTGCTGAGAAATAACAATAATGCAGATGTCATGAATTGAGTAGACTTGAATATCTATGTATAAGTAAGAGTCTCTGCTGTCTGAACAGGCTTCTGAGTCTCTAAAATCACTTCTGAAGAAGTCACTGATCAACATCAATGTAAAGTGTATATTAACTGTAACTGATCAGAACACATTGCTTTCAACTGCTGATTAATCTATATATCTTCATATTTAAGAGAAGAATCAGTGTCTTCTTATTCAAAGAATGAATCAGTGTCTGTTTATATCAATCACATTGTATTAGAGAAAGATTCAGAGAATAACTATGAGAATGTCTCAGTGAAACAGAGAAAAAATTAGCTTCTGTTTAAATTTGTAAACAGAAGCTTGAAGAGATCAGATGATAATAATTTAAAGAGAAGATAATAATGAATGCAATTCTTATATTCACTGTGATTAATAATATATATAATATTGTAATATGATGGAACCGAAGCGGTGACTAGTCAGCAGTGTCATATAGAGATAGTTATTTGAGAAGCTGTATAAGTGAGCTTGACTATCTTGCTTGAATAGTGAGCTTGTAGGCTACAGAGTTATTGTGAGAATATTACAGATATAATACTTAGTATACTAAGAAGATTGTATGAGACACACAGTAACTCTTATATATATTTCAGTAGAAGAAAAAGACAAATCACTGACTTCTTTGATAAGAAGTCAGTATCTAGCTATTCTATATAGACAATGAGCAGATACTCTTCTTTCATTTCATGAGTGAGAATAGCTGAAGTGATACCTCAGCAGTATCTTGTTATTAAGAAAGAGTAATCTGCTAATCTCATATAGAAGTAAGATTCTTATATTTATTAATTGAATCTTTCTATAATATATATGAATGATGTTATAGAGTGATTGAAAACCAGTTTGATCAGAATGAAATCATTTGTATAGAAATAATGAGCTGTGTGAAACTGCAGTGAGGTCTTGACACAGTCAGAAGCATGATAATACTCTTCTCTTTAAGAATATAGTCTCTATACTCTCAAGATTACTGAATTAAGAATTATCTTTATTATATAGCAATGATTGTCAATCAATTGTACTGCATGTGATATAAAGAAATAGATGAGTTTTTCTACTGACTGTATAGATCTTTCTTTTCTCATCTTTATTCAAATTAAACACATGATAAGTAGGTTTCTTATATATCAATTTGAAATGTGAAAAAATATAGTTAATAAGTGACTTACAGATCTCTTATCATATTTCATTCTATGTATGAAATTCCCTGCAAAAGTGATGTATTTTAGAGACAAAGCTAACAGTAGTAGCAGGATTTTTCAAAAAGATTTCTTCTCTCTATGACACATTTTTCTTCCCTCTTCTCTCATCTGCAATAGTGAGTGCATGAGAGCATCATTCTTGAGAGACAATAAGAGACTTATTCTGATATTTTCTAGTAAGTAACAAATGTCTTTGTAGTGCAGTGACAGCCTCTGTGACTATCAAGAAAGTCAGGTTAAAGACAGAGATGATGATGTCAATGAGCTGCAGAAGTATTACTCTCATTATTACATCTTCTTCTTCTTCTACTTCTTTTACAGCTGTGGCAGTAGTCACTATGCCTTGTAGTGAGATATCATTTCTTCTGTCAGTCAGTTTATTCATATTCAGTCTGTTCTCTACTCTTCTCACTGCTGTTGTGACACTGCTTCTCTCTTCAGTCAATACAGTAGTATATGACCTCATGTGATTATTTGAAGAGAAACTCAGAGAGAGCTTGATTTCAGAAACAGTGACTCTGAGAAGCTCAATCTGTAGTTTCTCTCTCACAGCATGTCTGAGTCCTGCTTGAAATACTGCTAAGTTGAGTCTGCAGAGTTCTGTGATTTCTTTGTCTTCTCTCTGTGAGAAGGCTTCAGTGCAGTCTCTAGCTGACATCACTACTTATCTATACTGTGTTAAACAGTTGAAGAAGAGAGAGATCTTATATATTCACTTCTTCTCTTACTTCTGTTATTTTCATTACATCTGTAATAATGACTTCTGTCTCTCTATAAGTATTATCTCATAGAAAGATGTCATGTCAGCTCTGATAAGAAGTCTAGATGCTTAAGCAGTATAGAGTAAGAGTCTCAGAGCTTCAAGTATTAACAGATTTTATCAAGACTGAGAAGATTCTTCTTACTCATCTGTAAAAGAAGATAAAAGTGTAAATCTCTGAGATGAAAAAACACCTCAGAATGACTGATCTTAAGAAGAGATTAGCTGATATCACTATTAAAAGTACTGTGAAGATCAATTACTGATTAAAGAGAATCTTACTTCAGTTGAAGCAGATAACTGAGATACTTTATAAGTTAATAAGTTAATACTTTCAGCATCTCTTATACTCTTCTATAGCATACTTCTCTGCAGTACTATAGTACTAACTTCTCAGCAGATAAAGATGCTGATATCAGAGACTTTAACAGTGAAGAATAAGTTTGATAAGAGTGTGATTATTAATGAGTAGACTCTGAGATTTTCTCTTTTTACTTTTTTAATAAGCTGCAGTCTCATTAGATTAGCAGTGACTCATGAATTAATTAATATTAATCTTTTTATTAATTTCAAATATTTCTTTCTCTTTCTTATTAACTGCTTCAGGAATTTTATACTTATATAGTCTTATTAAACTTCTAAAAAACTCTTTGAGAGAAAATAGAAGAAGAGTGCTACAGAGTCTATAAGATACTGATTTATCACTGTGAGATTATCTCTAAAAAATTCTTTGAGAAAAATGAGAAGTTTTAAGTGATATTTCTTGTTTAATATCTCTGATATGTAATAGAGCAGTCTCTACTAGCTGTCTCATAGCTTACAATCTCTTTCTCAGTATTTTTCAAATGCTCAAGCAGTTCTTATAAATTCTCAGATAATAAATAATCTTCTCATTTAATAAGATATTGAAGCTTGCTGTAATATATTCACTTATTCAATATTTTCTTTATAAGATATTTAGTATCACTCTCAATCTCAATACTATTCAGCTGAAATGACTTTATCTCAGAATATTACTTATAGAGCTTTAAATAGAAAATGTGAAAAATAGAATGAATTGATTTCAATTCTGTGAGTAATTTCAACTTATATATCTACTTACTTATCACTCTTATTATTAGAAAAGATTCTAGTCATTACTCACTAAGCTTTTTATATAGTCTCATTATCTTGATATTCTTTGCTGAAAGTAGTACTTAATTCTCTATCAAGAACTTCATCAGAAGATGTTTTTAATTATAGTATTTTATCTACTACTTCTAAGCATAGTGAATGCTTTTCACTGTCTTCTTATAAATTTTATTTAAAAGTTTTAATCTCACTTTTACTTCTGATACTGAGAAATACTTCATTCTCTGTATCTGTTCAACATTCTGACTGTCTATTCTCTTCTTTAAAATATCATTCATAACATCACTGAGTAACAAAGAATTATATTCATAATAAGTATAGAAAGAAGATATCTTTAAGATTACATTCTTTGTATTATTATATATGAATTCAGCAGTCAGAAGATATTTGAGTTAATTATTCTGATAATATGAATAAAATACTTAAAGATGCTATTCTAGTATCTGATTCTAATATTCAGTCTGATCATCAGTCTGTGAATAAAATGCAGTACTGAGAAGATATCTTATTATAAGATAATAGTAAAAAGCTGATCAGTATTTGCTAATGAAGAGAGATTCTCAATCTGTTATCAATGATTTTGAAGCACTGTAATCATGAATGATGATATCTAAAAACAGGTCAGTCAATTCAGAGGCTTTAATCTTTTTATAAGTAGAAATATATCTAGTTATCTTTGTGAAGCAGTTAATAATAATTAAAATTGAGTTATATTCTTTGACTCTTATTAACTTCAGCAGATCAACTATGAAATTCATCAATAGATTCTATTATAAACTCTTTGAAACAGACAGTAGTATCAACTCACTGTATTACTTATATCACAGAATCTTTATTCTTTAACAGATATTATAAGTTTTAATATACTCTTTAACATCTGTTCAGAGCTTGTCTTAAATATATTTATATTTTAGAAGCTTCTCAGTCTTCTCTAACTCAAAGTGCTCTGTATGAAGATTATTATAATGAATTCTCAATAACTTCTGATGCATTATTCTGCTATGAGAGATAAAGACTGAATTATTCAGCAGTAGAAGTTCATATTCTTCTAGTTATCAGTGACTTGATTTCTTAGCAGCACTGTCTCACTCAGAGTCTGTCTCTTTCAAGTTCAAACTGAACTCTTTCTTCTTCAACTTCTGAATTTGAGCTGTAGTAGAGATATTCTTCTTCTATAACTTATCAATGAATTTCAAAAGTAGTTAGATTGAAAGATTGTAGACTGTTTCATTCTTTATCAATTCAATGATTATAAGATATGATATAAGAAGCTCATGATCTTCAGTATCAGTCTTTCACAGAGATTCAGATTCTCTTTCATCTTCTATACTGAGTTACACAGCTGCCTCTTCAGCACTGTTTCTGAGCTTTAGAGAATCTCAATTCTCTGCAGCCAGCTTCTTCTACAGTGATGACAGAGATTCTTTTGTAGAATTCTTCTTCATATCAATAATATTATAATCAGGCTGTTTAGACAGTGTGTCAGCAGAGTTAAGCTGATCTGAATAATATCAGATATAGAAATCATACTCTGAAAGCAGCTTCACTCATCTGACTTGACATTCTGTCAAGCTCTTTATTATTAAGAAGTAATGCAGATTTGTATAATCAGTGAGAACTTACACTGAATACTTACTACTCTGAAGATAATATTATCAGATCTTAAAGAATTCAATAATTATTAACATCTTCTGATCATGAGTATCATATCTTCTCTGCATGAGTGATAACTTCTTAAAGAAGAAGATCACTGATCTTTATTCATAATATCTTATAGACTCTGTGAAAAAGTCTTCTTTCACAGATAATTCATTGTCTGTTTTCTCAGAAGTGATTATTTTCTGATTCTTTCAACATTGAAAGGTCTTCAATGTCAACTGTGAAAAGATTTCACAGATCTCATTCTCAGATACATCAGTCTTACACTGACTGAGTAAGTCAGAGTTAAAATGATTCAGCATTATAATATCTGTGAAAGCTTGTTTCAATTTCATGAACATCTGTATAATATCTTGAATGAGAGTAAATAGTTCTGTTTTTCTATCTTTCACACTTTTCTTTAACAGATCTGTAAGGAGGACAGTAATCTGTGAATATATATAGATGAATTATCTATAGAAATTTACAAATTCTAGAAACATCTGCATCTCATGATACATCTGTGATATCAGTTAGTTCTCAATAACAGAGACTCAGCTTCTGTTTATTAAAATGTCATTCATCTCAATAATATAATCTAAGAAATCAATCTTCTGCATGTAGAATGAGTATTTTTCAGTGTTTGTATAGAGTTAATACTGTCTCAAGTGACTCAATACTTCTCAAACATGAGTATCATGTTCTTTCTCTGATTTTGAGAAGATTAAAATGTTGTTCAGATATACTATATAGAAGATGTTAACAAGACTCTACAGTGTCTCATTTATATAGATTTGAAAGATGGCTGAAGTATTACAAAGATTAAAAGATAAAACAAGATATTTAAAATTGCTGTACTTAATATAAAAAGCTGTTTTTCAAATATCATCTTCATTAACTCTGATTCTATGATAGACATTCTGTATATTAATCTTTGAGAATATCTTCACTTCAGATAATCAATCAATCATCTCATTAATTAACAGTAGTGAATAGTAATTCTTAACTATTATCTTATTAAGACCTCTGTAGTCTACACATAGACATAGTCTATTATTCTTCTTGAGTATAAAGAGTATAAGTGTCTCTGTCAGACTCTTTAATAAATGTATTCAGTTCTTTGATTACACTTCTTCAAGATATTTATGCAGAATATTCAACTCCTTTACAGACAAGTTATAAAGAGACTCATACAGCACTGTTGCACTATCTTCAAGATGAATCTTATATTATATCTTGATATCAGGAAACTTCACTGCTTTCCTTTTCAAAAAGACATTCTTAAAATCTGTAAAGAGACATTGTGTACATCTATCTTTAATAATGAATACTGCTGCTAATCTTGCAGTGAGAGTGATAACTTCTTCACCTGTTCTTAAGTTTCAATCATCTGCTACACAGTATATCAACTCAATCTTTTTCTCAAGATTCTTCTAATGAAACTCTTCAGATTTCTCTATCACTGTCTCTTCATTAGTGAGGTGATATCATCACATCTGAGTGACTCAGTCAATGAGAGAATTGTTTTCTCTCAATCACAGAAGATCTAGAATGATATTCTTATCTATAATATTAACTGCATGAAGAAGCAGACTGCTCTTCTTAAAGATTTCTTCTAAGTCTGTGATCACACACTTTGCTTAAATTATGTCAAAACAGTGACATTTCATTTTATTAGTAAATTTCATATGATCTGACAGATCTATCTTCTTTCAATTCTTTATCAAAGAAAAGAAATAGAATATGAAGTTAGTATTCATTTCAGAGTCAAGTAGACATCTCACTGATACCTTCTCATTCAGAGTATGCATTGTAATTATAATATGAACTCAGAGATATGAGAATTATCAATTCTTTTCTTTCTCTTCTTTATCTTCCGCAGATACATTTGTCAGAAGAGGAGTCAACTTTGAGAAGATATCTTCTCAGTTTCTTCTCTTCTTCAGCTTCTTATAATCACTGACATAGTGATTATCAGCTCTGCAGTTGAAATAGAGATCTTTATCAAATCTTTTTTAACATTTCTTCATAGTGAGTGAAGAATCAGAATACTTAAAATTCTTCTTTACTTTCTCTGCACTGAAGCTGTCACAGCATCATTTAGATTCTGTCATTGATTACTTAGAAGAGGTCTTATTGACCTTTTTCTCAGAGAATTGATTATTCAAATAGATTTAGAAAGCCAGGTTGACAAGCTCAGTGCAATTAATTAATGAACTCTGATATTATGATATTATTATTCACACCTTGTGAGTCAGCTTCATGAGATAAAGCTGTATTTTTAATTAATTCAAATCATCAGTCAATTTCTCTCAATATTCTTTAAATCTTGCATTGAAATCTGAAGAATTCTCATTATCTTATTAATACAATGAGTTGAATCACTGTACTGCTGTGAAGTCACAGTTACAGTGATCTTTAATTTGATTTAGTAGAAAGTTCTTGAATTCTTCTCAAGTTATAGTAGTATTGATACACTTAAGCTCTCTCTTCTTAATGACTCAAGTAGTCACAGAGATGTCTTCAAGGAGGTTGACAGTGTATATTACTTATATCTCATGAGTATTATACTGACTCAGATTAAGGCAGAATTTTCATTCAAGAGTATGAATAAAGCTGTGAAATTCAGACAAGATGTTTCTCTTATATCTCAGAGAATCTCTGATCTTAATCTCTCTATCTTCATAATAGATATAGGTGTGTAGAGGCTGCAGCAGTGGCAGAACAGTTGAAGAGCTCATGTTAAAATACACAGTGAGTTCAGAAATCTTGAATTTCTGCTGAGATAGAGATGTACACACTCTAGAGAATAGTGTAGTGTTTCTCTCAGAGAGTGATGTCAGATCAGTCTCAGTGTGAGTGTATGAGATCATATCAGTCTGTTAGAGCTCAACTGATTCAAACATGTAATCAGATCAAGTGATTCAAATTGTAACATGATGAAATTAAAGCAGTGACTAGTCAGTGATGTTATATAGAGATAGTTATTTAAGAAGCTGTATGAGTGAGCTTGACTATCTTGCTTGAATAGTGAGCTTGTAGGCTACAGAGTTATTGTAAGAATATCACAGATATAATACTTAGTATACTAAGAAGATTGTATGAGACATGCAGTAACTCTTATATATATTTCAGTAGAAGAAAAAGACAAATCACTGACTTCTTTGATAAGGAGTCAGCATCTAGCTATTCTATATAGACAATGAGTGGATACTCTCCTCTTATTTCACAAGTGAGAATAGCTGGAGTGATATCTCAGCAGCATCTCATTGTCAAGAAAGAGTAATCTGCTGACCTTATATAGAAGCAGAGTTCTTATATTCATCAATCAGATCTTTCTATGATATATCTGAATGATGTTATAGAGTGGTTGAAAATCAGTTCAGTCAGAATGAAATCATCTGCATGGAAGCAATGAGCCGTGTGGAACCGCAGCGGGGCCTTGGCGCGGCCAGAAGTGTGACAAATATGAAGATTATGATAGACAGTGATCTATGTTACTATATAATGATAAAATCTTCAGTTGTAAGATGTCATAATCTTCAGCATATCTCTCTATCAAAACCTCAACTCCTTGCAGAATTTAATGATTCAAAAGACATTTGTATCTGTTATATGATAAAGCTGATCATAGATGTAGAAGAACATCAATGTGAAGATATCTACATATATGAAGTTGATAATCTTGATTATAATCTTATGTTAGAACTTGTCTGACTATCTGAATAAGACATCTTATTAAATACTTGAAACAGAAGCTTGATATTCTCTAACAATAATAGAATCTATGAAGATAACATTCACAAGATCATGAATCTGACACAGATCTCTGTCAACACATACAAAATACTCTGAAAAAGAAGTTATTATCAAAATCACTGACAGAGTCACTGACAGTAAGATTATATATCAATTTATTTCACCAGTCTGCTTGATATTAAAAAGACTCTAGAAAAGTTATCTCATATTATAATAACAGATTCTCATATAAAACTCTCTTAATAATATTATGAATATCTAGATATCTTTTAATAAGATAATATTATAAATATATCTCTCTTATAAGATTCTGAAGTGAATCACAGTATCAAGTTAGAGAAAAAGAATGATAAGAACTCTGAACTGTTATAAGACTCTCTTTATAACATGTTCTGAGATGAACTTCTTCTTCTTCAAAAGACACTCAATGATCTATTGAATAAAGAATTCATATACATTAGCAACTCTTTCACTGCAGCCTCTATTCTCTTTGCAAAGAAATCAGGTGAAGAACTCTGATTCTGTGTGAACTACTGAGATCTGAACAGATTGACAAAGAAAGATTGATATTTCTTATCTCTCATCAATGAAACTCTAGCATAGATTAAGTGAGCTCAATGATTTATAAAACTAGATGTCATTGCTGTGTTTCATAAGATTCATATCACTGAAGAAGATGAATAGCTTACAGCATTCTGAACATGTTATAACCTCTCTAAATGAATAGTTACACTCTTTGAACTGACTAATGCTCTTAGTACATTTCAGAAGTATATTAACTGAGCACTTCAAGATTTTCTTGATGAGTTTATATCTACTTATCTAGATAACATTCTCATCTTCATCAATGAATTCAGAAAAGAATATCAAGAATATGTACAAAAGATATTACAATGACTATGAGAAGCAGAACTACTGATAGATATTAACAAGTGTAATTTTGAAGTCAAGAGTATCAAGTATCTGAGTTTTATTATAGAAGCTGATAAGAGAATTTAAATGAATTCTGAGAAAGTCTTTATTATTCTTGAATGAGAAGCTCTGTATACTGTGAAAGATGTACAAAGCTTCATTGAATTTGCTAACTTCTATCAGTGATTTATACAAAACTTCTCAGATATTGCAAGATCACTTACAGATCTCACTAAGAAAGACTCAGTATTTCAATAATCAGTGAATGCTGAAGCTGCATTTATATAGATGAAGAAGATATTCATTAATATCTCTCTGCTGATAACATTTGATTCTGATCATGAGACAGTTGTTGAAGCTGATTTCTCTGACTATATAACAGAAGAAGTGATATTGTAATATGATGATAAAAATATTCTACAATCATATGTCTTTATATCTAAGAAACTGAGTCTCACTGAATGCAATTATAAGATCTATGATAAGAAACTTCTTACAATTGTATACTATTTAGAAGAATGAGACTCTGAACTCTGAAGTATCTCTGAATTTAAGATAGTCATAGATTATAAGAATCTCAAATACTTCATAACTATCTGTAAACTTATCAAATAACAGATATGATGATCTGAGTTTCTAAGCTGCTTTCATTTTATAATACACTATTATTCTAACAGTCAGAACTTGATGACAGATACTCTCTTATAATGAGAGTAAGATATGTTATCTGATGTAGCAGATACTCACTGAATGAACTGAGAGCATCAGCTCTTGAATCTGAAGATATTAATTAATTAAGATAGAACAGCTCACAGTATTATACATACTTCTCTGATTAGAACTGATATTAATATCTTCACTTTCTCTACACTGAATGAACTATAATATATAGTAGCTCAGACTGATGAACTTCTTCAGACTTTTACTGAAGTAGTATGTCAAGAAGCACTCTGATTTTCTTCAGAACTATGTATCAGAACTGATATCTCAGAATACTTAATTAATGACAATAATACTCTACAATTTCATGAACAATACTGAGTTTCTCACTCTGAACTCTTACACACTTGAATAATACAAGAGATGCATGATTTATATATGATCAGCTATTCAGACTGTGAATAACTGTATAGAATAATCTTCTGAGAATTCTACTGATCTGAGATATTAAATAGTATCAGATGCTTTGTTTGAAACTACAATCACTGTTCTTCTATTATCTCATGAAAGAACTGTAGAAAAGATCTACTGAAATCACTTAATATCTCTGATAGAATCTGATAAGATGTAGTGATTAACTTTGCTATTAATCTATCTGAGAGTAAGAGCTGCAGAAATATTCTGATCATCATTAACTAACTAAGTAAGAGTATAATATTGAAATCTTGTAATAAGATGAACACTGAACAAGTCACTGAAGTCTTCTTACAGAGTTCATTCTATTGAATGTGTCACGCTCCCGGCCGCGCCAAGGCCCTGCTGCGGTTCCACACGGCCCATCGCTTCCATGCGGATGATTCCATCCATCCCGCAGGCCGTCCGAACCGGTTTTCAACCGCTCTATGACATTATTCGGATATATCATAGAAAGATTCAATTGATGGATATGAGAACCCCGCTTCTATACAAGATCAGCAGATTACTCTTTCTTGGCAATGAGGCGCCGCTGAGGTATCACTTCAGCTATTCTCACTTGTGAAATGAGAGGAGAGTATCCATTCATTGTCTATATAGAATAGCTAGATGCTGACTCTTCATCAAAGAAGTCAGTGATTCATTTTACTTCAACTGAAATATACACAAGAGTTACTGCATGCCTCATACAATCTTCTTAGTATACTAAGTATTATATCTGTGATATCCTCACAATAACTCTGTAGCCTACAAGCTCACTATTCAAGCAAGATAGTCAAGCTCACTTATATAACTTCTCAAATAACTATCTCTATATATCACTGCTGACTAGTCACTGCTTTAATTCTATCATGTTACAATTTGAATTGCTTAACCTGATTATACATTTGAATCAGTCAAGCTTTAACAGACTGATATGATCTCATATATCTGCACTGGGACTGATCTGACCTCACTCTCTGAGAAAAACACTACATCATTCTCTAGAGTGTGTACATCTCTATTCTGGCAGAAATCCAAGATTTCTGAATCTGCTGTATATTTTAATATGAGCTCTTCAACTGCTTTATCACTGTTGCAGCCTCTACACACCTACATCTATTATGAAGATAGAGAGATTAAGGTCAGAGATTCTCTGAGATATAAGAGAAATATCTTGTCTGAATTTCACAGCTTTATCTGTACTCTTAAATGAAAATTCTGCCTTAATCTGAGCCAGTATAATACTCATGAGGTATGAGTAATATACACTGTCAACCTCCTTGAAGGCATCTCTGCAACTACTTGAGTTATTAAGAAGAGAGAGCTTGAGTGTATCAATGCTGTTATAACTTGAGAAGAATTTAAGAACTTTCTACTGAATCAAATTGAAGATCACTGTAATTACAGCTTCACAGCAGTGCAGTGATTCAACTCATTATATTAATGAGATAATAAGAATTCTTTCAATTTCAATGCAAGATTTGAAGAATATTGAGAGAAACTGACTGATGATTTGAATCAATTAAAAATGCAGCTTTATCTCACAAAGCTGACTTATAAGATGCAGACAATGATATCACAGTATCAGAGTTTATTAATCAATTGTACTGAGCTTGTCAATCTGACTTTCTGAATCTATTTGAATAATCAATTCTCTGAGAAAAAGATCAATAAGACTTCTTCTAAGCAATTAATAACAGAATCTAAACAGTGTTATAATAACTTCAGTGCAGAGAAAGTAAAGAAGAATTCTAAGTATTCTAATTCTTCACTCACTGTGAAGAAATGCTAAAAAAGATTTGATAAAGATCTCTATTTCAACTGTGAAGCTGATAATCACTATATCAGTGATTGTAAGAAGCTGAAGAAGAGAAGAAACTGAGAAGATATTTTCTTAAAGTTGACTTCTCTTCTGACAAATATATCTGTGAAAGATAAAGAAGAGAAAGAAAAGAATTGATAATTCTCATATCTCTGAGTTCATGTTACAATCACAATTAGACTGACCGTGTGACCGTGTCTGAGACCAGGACCAGATTTCTTGATAGTCTCATTACCAATTCAACTGATCTCATTACACGGTTTTAACATTAGATAGTAGTCTCATACTGTCCCAGTGGGACTTACTGTCTACTCTTGTCACATTTTCCAAATGAGACCATGATTTCCACTTCTCAATTTAAATTATTTTTATTGCTTTAAATGACTTTAAATCTTATTTAAGTGTTACTAAAAAGTGTTACTTTTTAAAAAATTAAAAATAGTCTAAAAAAAAACCTTAAAATGTCTAAAAATAGTAACTTTATGCCAAGAATGGGACTAAATGAGACCAAATGAGACCACTTTCTCATTTTTTTCAAGTCATGGTTCCATTTTAAGATCTGATATATAGTCACTTTGCATGTTTTTTTGATAGGTAGTCCCAGCGGGATTCACGCCAAGAAATGTATGAGACCAGATCAAATGGGACCAAATGTGAAATTCATGGTCCCGGCGGCCAGTCTAACCACAATGTATACTCTGAATAAGAAGATATCAGTGAGATATCTACTCAACTTCAGAGTAGATACTAACTTCATATTCTATTTCTTTTCTTTGATGAAGAATTGAAAGAAGATAGATTCATCAGACTATGTGAAATTTACTGATGAAATGAAATGTCACTGTTTTAGCATAATTCAAGTGAAGTGTGTGATCACAGACTCTGAAGAAATCTTTAAGAAGAGCAGTCTGCTTCTTCACACAGTCAATACCATAGATGAGAATGTCATTCTAGATCTCTCATAATTGAGAGAAAACAATTCTCTCATTGACTGAGTTACTCAGGCATGGCAGTATTATCTCACTGATGAAGAGATGATAATAGAGGAATCTGAAGAGTTTCATCAGAAGAATCTTGAGAAAAAGATTGAGTTAATATACTGTGTAGCAGGTGATTGAGACTTGAAAACAGATAAAGAAGTTATCATTCTCACTGCAAGATTAGCAGCAGTATTCATTATTAAAGATGAATGTACATAACATCTCTTTACAGATTTTAAGAATGTCTTTTTGAAAAGAGAAGCAGTGAAGTTTTCTGACATTAAGATATAATATAAGATTTGTCTTGAAGATGATGTAACAGTGCTGTATAAGCTTCTTTACAACTTGTCTGTAAAGAAGTTGAATATTCTGTGCAAATATCTTGAAGAAGTGCAATTAAAGAACTGAATATATTCATCAAAAAGTTCAGCAGAGACATCTATACTCTTTATGTTTAAGAAGAATGATAGACTACATCTATGTATAGACTACAGAGGTCTCAACAAGATGACAGTTAAGAATCACTATTCATTACTGTTAATTGATGAGATGATTGATTGATTATCTGAAGCAAAGATGTTCTCAAAGATTGATATATAAGATGTCTATCATAGAATCAGAGTTAATGAAGATGATATTTGAAAAACAGCTTTTCATATCAAGTACAGCAATTTTAAATATCTTGTTTTACCTTTTAATCTTTATAATACTTCAGCTATCTTTCAGGTCTATATAAATGAGGCACTGCAGAGCCTTGTCAATGTCTTCTGTATAGTATATCTGAATGACATTTTAATCTTCTCAAAATCAGAGAAAGAACATGATACTTATGTTTAAAAAGTATTGAGTCACTTGAGACAGTATTAACTCTATACAAACACTGAAAAATGCTCATTCTACATGCAGAAGATTGATTTCTTAGATTATATTATTAAGATGAATGACATTTCAATGAATAGAAGCCAGGTCTCTGTCATTGAGAACTGATCAGTGCTGTGAATGTACTGTGAGATGCAGATGTTTCTAGAATTTGTGAATTTCTATAGATGATTCATCTATACATATTCACAGATTACTGCTCTTCTTACAGATCTGTTGAAGAGAAGTGTAAAAGACAGAAAAATGAAACTGTTTATTCTCACTCAAGACACTGTACAGACATTTGCAGAATTGAAACAAGCTTTCACAGATGTCATGATACTGAATCACTTTAATTCTGACTTACTCAGTCAGTGTGAGACTGATGCATCTGAGAATGAGATCTATAAAATCTTTTCACAGTTGACACTGAAGACCTTTCAATATTGAAAGAATCAGAGAATAATCATCTCTGAGAAAACAGACAATGAATTGTCTGTAAGAGAAGACTTTTTCACAGAGTCTATAAGACATTATAAATGAAGATCAGTGATCTTCTTCTTCAAGAAGTTATCACTCACACAGAGAAGGTATAATATTCATAATCAGAAGATGTTAGCAATTATCAAATTCTTTAAGATCTGGTGACATTATCTTCAGAGTAGTAAGTACTCAGTGCAAGTTCTCACTGATTATGCAAATCTGTGTTACTTCTTGACAACAAAGAGCTTGATAGAATGTCAAGCCAGATGAGCAGAGCTGCTTTCAGAGTATGATTTCTATATTTAATACTGTTCAGGTCAGCTTAATCTCACTGACATATTATCTAGACAGTCTGATTATAATATCATTGATATGAAGAAGAATTCTATAAGAGAATCTCTGCCATCACTGCAGAAGAAGCTGGCTGCAGGGAGTTAAAGTTCTCTAAAGCTCAGAAACAGTGCTGGAGAGGCAGCTGCGCGACTCAGTATAGAAGATGAAAGAGAATCCAGGTCTCTGTGAGAGACTGACACTGAAGATCATGAGCTTCTCATGTCACATCTTATAATCATTGAATTGATAAAGAATGAAACAGTCTACAATTTTTCAACTCAACTACTTTTAGAATTTATTGATGAGTTATAGAAGAGAGACATCTCTACTACAGCTTGAATTCAGAAGTTGAAGAAGAAAGAATTCAGTTTGAACTTGAAAGAGACAGGCTCTGAGTGAGATGATACTGCTAAAGAACCAAGTCACTGATAACTAGAAGAATGTGAACTTCTACTGCTGAATGATTCAGTCTTCATCTCTTATAGCAGAGCAGTGTGTCAGAAGTTATTGAGAATTCATCATGATGATTCCCATACAGGGCACTTCAGATTAGAGAAGACTGAGAAGCTTCTAAAATATAAATATATTTGAGACAAGCTTCAGACAGATATCAAAGAGTATATTAAAACTTGCAATATCTGTTAAAGAATAAAGATTCTATGATATAAATAATACAGTGAGTTGATATCACTGTCTATTTTAAAGAACTTATAACAGAATCTATTGATGAATTTCATAGTTAATCTGCTGAAGTTGATAAGAGTTAAAGAATATAACTTGATTTTAATCATTGTTAACTGCTTCACAAAGATAATTAGATATATTTCTACTTATAAAAAGATTAAAGCTTCTGAATTGACTGATCTGTTTTTAGATATCATCATTTGTAATCACAGTACTCTGAAATTGTTGATAACAGATCAAGAATCCCTCTTCATCAGCAAATACTGATTAGCTTTTTACTATCATCTTATAATAAGATGTCTTCTCAGTACTGCATTTCATTCGCAGACTGATAACCAGACTGAACATCAGAATCAGACACTAGAACAGTATCTTTGAGTGTTCTATTCATATCATCAGAATGATTGACTTAAACATCTTCTGATCACTGAATTTGTATATAATAATGTAAAGAATATAATCTTAAAGATATCTTCTTTCTATACTTGTTATGAATATAATTCTTTATTACTCAGTGACATCATGAACAACATTTCAAAGAGAGAAATAGACAGTCAGAATGTCAGACAGATACAGAGAATGAAGTATCTCTCAGTGTCAGAAGTAAAAGTGAGATTGAAACTTTTGAATAAAATTCATGAGAAGATGATGAAAAGTATTCATTATGCTCAGAAGCAGTAGATAAAATACTATAATTAAAAACATCTTCTGATGAAGTTCTTGATAGAGAATCAAGTACTACTTTCAGCAAAGAATATCAAGACAATAAGACTGTGTAAGAAGCTCAGTGAGTGATGACTAGAATCTTTCCTGATAACAAGAGTGATGAGTAAGCAGACATATAAGTTGAAATTATTCACAGAATTGAAATCAATTCATTCTATTTTTCACATTTTCTATTTAAAGCTCTATAAGCAATACTCTGAGACAGAGCTGTCTTGACTGAATGACATTGAGATCAAGAGTGATACTGAATATCTTGTGAAGAAAATATTGAATAAGCAAATATATTACAGCAAGCTTCAATATCTTGTGAAATGAGAAGAATATTCATTGTCAGAGAATTCATGAAAACTACTTGAGTATTTAAAAAATGCTGAGAAAGAGATTGTAAGCTATGAGATAGTTAGTAGAGATCACTCTGTTACATATCAGAGATATTGAGTAAGAAATACTGCTTAAGACTTCTCATTTTTCTCAAAGAGTTTTTTAGAGATGATTTTACAGTAATGAGCTGATATCTTATAGACTCTATAACACTCTTCTTCTATTTTCTCTCAAAGGATTTTTTAGAAGTTTAATGAGACTACACAAGTATAAAAATTCTGAAGCAGTTAGAGAAAAGAGATATTTGAAATCAATAAAAAAGATTAATATTAATCAACTCACAGACTACTGCTAATCTAATGAGACTGCAGCTCACTGAAAAAGTAAAAAGAAGAAACTTCAGAGTCTACTTATCAATAATTACACTCTCATCAAACTTATTCTTCACTGTTGAAGTCTCTGATATCAGTATCTTTATCTGCTGAGAAGTTAGTACTGCAGTACTGTAGAGAAGCATGCTGCAGAAGAGTATAAGAGATACTAAAAGTGTTAACTTATTAACTTATAAAACATCTCAGTTATCTGCTTCAACTGAAGTGAGATTCTCTTCAATCAGTGATTGATCTTTATAATACTTTCAACAGTGATGTCAGCTGATCTCTTCTTAGAGTCAGTCATTCTGAGGTGTTTTTTCATCTCAGAGACTCATACTTTCATCTTCTTTTATAGATGAGTAAGAGAGATCTTCTCAGTCTTGACAGAATTCATCAATACTTGAAGCTCTGAGATTTTCACTCTATACTGCTTGAGTATCTAGACTTCTTATCAGAGCTGATATAATGTCTTTCTGTAAGATAATACTTACAGAGAGACAGAAGTTATTGTTACAGATACAATAAAAATAATAAGAGTGAGAGAAGAAGTAGATATATAAAATCCTTCTCTTCTTCAGCTGCTTAGCACAGTGCAGATAAGTGACAGTGTCAGTCAGAGATCATATCAGAGCCTTCTCACAGAGAGAAGATAAAGGAACTGCAGAACTCTGCAGACTCAACTCAGCAGCATTCTGAGCAGGGCTCAGGTGTGTGAGAGGGAAACTATGAATTGAGCTTCTTAGAGTCACTGTCTCTGAAATCAAGCTCTTCTCAAGTTCCTCTTCAAATGATCACACAGGGTCATACATTACTGTATTGACTGAGAAGAGAGGCAGTGTTGCAACAGCAGTGAGAAAGGCAGAAAACAGACTGAATATGAATAAACTGATCAGCAGAAGAGATGACATCTCACTGCAAGGTATGATGACTATCATCACAGCTGTAAAAGAAGCAGGAAGAGAAGAAGATATAACAATGAGAGTGATGCTCCTGTGGCTCATTGACACTGTCATCTCTGCCTTCAACCTGGCTTTCTTGACAGTCACAGAGGCCACCATCACATCACAAAGATGTTTGTTACTCACTAGAAAATGTCAGAATAAGTTCTTGATTATTCTTCAAGAATGATACTCTCATACACTCACTATTGCAATTGAGAAAGAAGAGAAGAAAAATGTTTCATAGAGAAGAGAATCTTTTTAAAAAATCCTGTCACTACTGTTAGCTTTGTCTCTAAAACACATTACTTTTGCAGAGAATTTCATATATAGAACAGAATATAATGAGAGATCTGTAAGTCACTTATTAACTATATTTTTCTCATCTCAAATTGATATATAAGGAACTCACTTATCATATGTTTGATTTGAATGAAGATGAGAAAAGAAAGATCTATGCAGTTAGTAGAATAACTCATCTATTTCTTTGTATCATACACAGTACATGCACTGTCAATCAGTTAGTAACTATTATTATACAACAAAGATAATTTCTAATCTGATAATCTTGAGAATATAGAGACTATACTCTTAAAGAGAAAAGCATTGTCACACTCTCAGCCACATCAAGACCTCACTGCAGTTTCACACAGCTCATTACTTTCATGCAGATGATTTCATTCATTCTGCAGACTGTTTGAACTGATTTTCAACTACTCTATAACATTATTCAGATATATCATAGAAAGATCTGATTGATGAATATGAGAACCTCACTTCTATACAAGATCAGCAGATTACTCTTTCTTAATAATGAGGCACTGCTGAGGTATCACTTCAGCTATTCTCACTCATGAAATGAGAGAAGAGTATTCACTCATTGTCTATATAGAATAGCTAGATGCTGACTTCTTATTAAAGAAGTCAGTGATTTGTTTTACTCTGACTGAAATATATACAAGAGTTACTGCATGCCTCATACAATCTTCTTAGTATACTAAGTACCATATCTGTGATATTCTCACAATAACCCTGTAGCCTATGAGCTCGCTATTCAAGCAAGATAGTCAAGCTCACTCATACAGCTTCTCAAACAACTACCCCTACGTGTCGCCGCCGACTAGCCACCGCTTCGGTTCCGCCACGTTACAGAATGCATGAATTACTGAGATTGATAGTATTGAATCAGAGCTATCAATTTATGAGCACTCTCTGAACAAGAATCTGTCAAGTTCTCAAGATTATACACTGTCTGTTAACTGTCTATCACTCTGAGACTGATAATGCATTAGAACAGATAATTCAGATTGTAAAGAATTATCTTCATAAGTTCTGTAATCACTTATAAGATGATTAATATAATTTTCTTCTACATGCAGAGATTACTATCAACAGTTGAGATGCTGTTTCAACAGATGTAAGCTCATTCTTTCTTACACACAGATATCATATGAAAGTGTTGAATCTTCTAGAGATTACACAGTTCACACTGAACCTCTGCAGTTCAATTCAGATTGCTGATAATATAGTAATAAAGCTCTGAGACATCTGTGACTGAGCAGAGATCTTTATGACAATCATAAAATAAGATTAAGAAGATTAAACTAATATTCAATAAGATTCTACAGAGCAGTATAAGATAGAAGATCTTATATAATTGAATCTCAAGAATATACAAATCACATGTTCATCTCATACACTAGACTACTGCTATGTCAGGTATAAAGTGATAGAAGTTCTAGATAGTCACAACTACTGTCTTGACACATTATCAGAAATTCATGATGTATTTTATATAAGCTTACTTCACTGTGCTGTCATCAATTCATTCTCTTCTCAGCTGACTTCTAACTGACAGTTGCCAGGCATCATAGAAGAAGACAATGAGCTTGAGTGAGAGATTGAAGATATTCTTAATAAAAGATCCCGCAGCTGCAGCTGACAATATCTGATGAAATGAGTCAGCTATAATTAACTGATCTGAACTCTGAGTTCTGTGTTATTCAAAACAGTGACTCTTGATCAATGAGAACTGCTTCTGAAAAGAGAAGACTAATATGACAGGCTGTGCCTGATCAATTATATAGACTATTTCATTATATTTCATAGATTCTTTCATTCTCAATCACTGATTCATGACTGCTATGAATATGTGTAGTGTATACTTCAATTCTCAGTCATTCTCAATCACTGATCTGCGGCTGCTATGAACATGTATAGCATACACTTCAATTCTCAGTCATTCTCAATCACTGATTCTCAGCTGCTATGAACATGTGTATATTCTTCTGCTCTGAAGCTCCATCACATACATCATCACATACATGTATAAATATTCATCTTGATTACTGATTCTTGCACTTTCTCTTTCTTTTCTTCTCTAACATTTTTATCTTTGTTATATAAGACCTATCAATATTATACTGATCTATTCGGTGTAGGCCTCTTACATCTTCTTCTTATTATAGAAAAATCAACTTTTCCATGATAAAAAAATACTGTAATGTGATTGTAATCTCATATAATCTTATATTCATCTTATTAAATTTATCTACTTAAATATCTAACTCTGCTCTATAATCTATATAACTTGAATTAAATTTCATCTCAGTAGCTGAATGATTAATGCGGTCACTCAGTAGCATCTTAATATAAGAAATCAAGATATACAGTTTAGACTAGCTGCTAGAATCATGAATTTTACATTTAATCTTATTTAGTCTAATCTCATACATTTCTTTAATATGAATTCTGCTGTGACTAATTATTAAAAAAAATATACAAAGTGACTATATATCAGATTTTAAAATGAGATTATAACTGAGAAAAAATAAGAAAGTGATTTTATTTAATTTCATTTAATTCTATTCTTAGTATAAAGTTATTATTTTTAGACAATTTTAAGATTTTTTTTAGACTATTTTTAATTTTTTAAAAAGTAATACTTTTTGATAACACTTAAATAAGATTTAAAATCATTTAAAGTAATAAAAATAATTTAAATTAAAAAGTGAAAATTATAATCTTATTTAAAAAATATAATAAAAGTAGACAGTAAGTCTTACTAAAATAGTATAAAACTACTATTTAATCTTATAACAGTGTAATGAGATTAGTTAAATTAATAATAAGACTATTAAATATTCTGATTCTGATTTCAGACATGATTATACAGTCTGATAATCAGTCTATATAGATTCAAAACCCGCAGAGAATACATCAAATTTAGAACTCAAGTATCTCAAGTTTCTAATAAATACAGAGATGTATAAATTACTTTAATAAATTACTCTATATTTCTGAGCTGATAAGTTATTATTGTATGTATTTAATTATCACTTCTTTGTATTTTTCTATGTTTTTATTATCTTAGTGTAATTTTAACATCTGTATTTTCTTCTGTATAATTAACACTTAATCTATATTTAATATTATACATGAACTTATTATAAGCTCTACTTGTATAAAAGTATAATAAAAGAAGAATAATAATAATAATAATTAATACGGTCTGATAGTGTCTTGATAAGAAAGTAAGATATACAGATTTGAAATCTGTAGAAAATATATTAAATTCAGAATCTAAGTATCTCAGATTTCTAATAAATACAGAGATATATAAAGTACTATAATAAATTACTCTATGTTTTTAATCTGAAAAGCTATTATTATATATATTTAATTATCACATATTTGTATTTTTCTATGTTTTTATTATCTTAGTATAATTTTAATATCTGTATTTTCTTCTGTATAATCAATACTTAGCTTGTATTTAATATTATATAAAAACTCATTATAAGCTCTGCTTATATATAAGTATAATAAAATAATCTCTGTATTTATTATTATTTAGTAATTTTTCTGCTTTGATAGTTCTTTATTAAATATAATATTTGAAATTCAACTTGAAGTTTAATCATTCTTTTAATTATTTAACATTTAAACTTAGTTTAATCTCTTTGTTCAAAAGTAATAGAGTTAGTTTTTCTTATTAAATCTGGAAAAAAAGTGAAGTAACTCAGTTTTAGTTACATTAAATTGAATGTGATTAATATCTACTCTAAGAAAGATTTTCTTTACTGTTTTTTTATTACTTGTAAATTCTCTTGACTTTCTTTTACACTGTAGATTAGTGCAATTAGACTGACTACTGAAATTATGAATTTCATACTTAATCTCATTTAATCTGATCTTATACATTTCTTAATATGAATTCTGCTGAGACTAATTATTAAAAAAACATGCAAAGTAACTATATATCAGATCTCAAAATAGAATCATAAGTTAGAAAAAATAAGAAAGTGATCTCATTTGATTCTATTTAGTCTCATTCTTAGCATAAAGTTACTATTTTTAGACATTTTAAGGTTTTTTTTAGACTATTTTTAATTGTTTAAAAAGTAACACTTTTTGATAATACTTAAATAAGATTTAAAGTCATTTAAAGCAATAAAAATAATTTAAATTAAGAAGTGAAAATTATAATCTCATTTGAAAAATGTGATAAGAGTAGACAGTAAGTCTTACTAAGACAGTATAAGACTACTATCTAATGTTAAAACTATGTAATGAGATCAGTTAAATTGATAATGAAACTATCAAATATTCTGATTCTAGTTTCAGACACGGTCACACAGTCAGTCTAAGTGCAATATTATCTGCATAGCTTGAAAATCTCAATGTTTTCATCTCTTTATTCTTGAATAGATACGCAGTATATATTGTAAATAAAACAGATGAGATTGAAGATTCTTAAGATACTTCTATTTTTATATCAGTTTTATGTTGTTTCATTCCATTAAAAAATAATTATATAATTTTTTTTAACATAAAACAATTAACTCATTTTATTAGAGAAACTGGTAATTTTAATATCTTCAAAGTTTGAATCATTTTTAATCTTAAAACATGATAAAATACATCTTTTATATTAATAAAAACTGCAGTTAATATCAGTTCTTTATTCTTTGTAATTTAAATATTATAAATAACTGAGAGAATAGTATTAATTTCAGAACATTGTTTTCTATCTCTCATTTATTTGTTATACAGAAGAGAATCACTGATAAAGCTTATAATAGATAATTTAATAGCTATTATCTTTTCGAAAACCTTTATCAGATAGTTTAATAGATATGTTATTTTATATAATATAGGACTTACAGCTTTTCTATTAAGTTTTACAAGAATTACTCTAGTAACTTATCTTCAGCATTCAAGATAATATTTATTTTTTAGAAGATTAAAAAATAGCTCAAAATATTCATTCTACAAGTATAAATATGTATTTTGAATAATTATAAGATTGATTGAATCAGAACATATAGCAGTTTTAATTATATTAAAGAAAATATTTAACTCTAGTTTATCTTCTATAAGCTCAGATTATTCTTAGTCATTTTTATTAATATACTATTGAATGAAATATTCTCTTCTTCTGAATCTAATTGTTATTATTATTATTATTCTTCAATTATAAATATATACAGTTAGAGACTATAATATCTATTAAAGAACTTCAGTTCTCAGAGTTTTTCTAGTATTTATATAATCAATTATACATTTATCAATTTCAGACATGTAATATTTAGAAAATTTCAGCTTAGAATATAAAAACATTTTAAAAATTGCAGTATTTTTAAGATCTTTTGAAACTCTGAAATCATTTAAAAGATATAATAACAAAGAGAAAAAGTCTTAAAAATAGACTTTTTTTAAAATATAGATAGAAATAAAAGAATTAAAAAAAATAAAAATAAAATAATAATAAAAGAAAATTTTACAGAATAAGATCTGTGCAGCTTACATTTTAAACTATTTTTATATTTTAAAACTTTATATAAATAACTGACTACTGTCTCTGTTCTCTCAGATTCATGTCAGAGATTATTATTCTCTTTAAAAAGCTACTACTCAGCTAGCTTCTATAACTAACTTACTTATAAATGAGATACTCATTAAAAATAATATCAGAATTATTTAATTCTAGTTAAGTCTTTAATTTTTCAGCTATTAAGTTTAATATTTCAGTCTATCAATTGATTATCACAGTCTTATTTGCATTAATTATCTATTAAAAATATTTGAATTTTATCTTACTTAGATTTTTACTAGATCTGAGATATTCTGATTAAATAATTTTTAAATATTAATTCATGAACACAAAGACTTAAGAATGAATCTCAAAGCTCAAACACAGTGTTTAAACTGTCAAAGATATAAATACTTTACAATCTCTTGTTTCAGAGACTTAAAATATATATTTTATATTAGAAATCACAAAACTAGTGAGTATAAATATAAAATATACTCAAAAAAAGATGAAATATATTAATATACTTCACTTAAGTGCTTTAATTGTAAAGAAAAATATACATTTAGCTTAAAAGAATGTATATTTACTTTAAGAACTCAGAAGAACTGAAGAAAAGATAAAGCTCAAAGTAAATCTAAACTGAAGAGAAAAGTTAAGTCAGTAAATCTACAACTGTAATCTTAAAAAGAAGAAACTCTTAACTATTTAAATCTTCAAACTTTAATTCTTCAGCTAAATATAAACAGAATTTGAATTCTTAAATATCTATTAAGATTAGAGAATTGAGAAATGACTATGATAATAAACTAGATAGAATGTAAGCAGTTAAGATTTCTGCTTTTTAAAATAGTTATAATCTACTATCTGATAATAGTGATTAGATTCTACTCTATCTTCACTCTCTTTTAATATAAATATATAATAAAAATAATAAAAAAAGTTTAAAAACTCTTTAAAAATCATATTTATTCAAAATAGTGTGAATAGAAACTTGAATTATATTTATTCTTATCTTCTGATTATATTTGAATAAAAAGTTGATTTTATACTTCTTCAAGAATCAAACTTTAATACTGAGTAAAAGTATATTATTTCTTATTTAAGCTATTACTGCTTTCTTTCTGAAAAATCTGAGATAAAATCAAGTATAGTGATCTATGAGAGAAAAAGATTAAAATATTAATTTAATCTGAGATTTAATATCATATCTGACTCTGATATTCTAGTGAGTGATATTATAGATAAAGAGAATGAGTTTGATACTATTCAACTTATAAATATCTATATTAAAAAGTTATTAAAAGAAACAATAATATCTGAATAATTAATAGAGAATTTTTGAATATAATTTCTTTTAAAAAATTCTATAATTATAGAAGACTTCAATACATATTATCTCTGATAAAACTCAGAGTACATAAGAGCAGTAAGAGTAGATAAACTGATTAAATAAACTTTTAAATATTCAATAGATTTAGTTAATAATTCTGATCAATAAACATTCTTTAGAAAAGATATAAAACAGAAATCTATTATAGATCTAACTTTTATATTATAAAATCTAATTAAAAAAAGACTTATAAACTGATTTATTTATTCAAATGAAATCTTAGAATCAGATCATGAAATTATTTAATTTAATATTAAACTGAGTGAAAAATAAAGAAGTGAAAATTCTCTTCTCTCTAATCAGTATAACTTTGAAAAAGCTGATTGAAAAGTAGTTAAAGAAAGAGTAAAACAGCTGAAATCTGAAAGATAGAATAAGCTCTATTGAAATCAAAATCAAGATATCTTAAATGAAATACTTGAGAATAGAGTAAAGTTAATTACATCTATTCTTCTAACAAGTATTAGAGAAAATATTTCAAAGAAAAAGTCTTCTAAGTATTTCAAATCTTGATAAAATAAGAATATTACTTCTAAAAGAAAGTAATTAATCACTGCTAAGAGAGATTGAAAGAATAACTTAATATCTAATAAAGAGTTTAAAACTATTTAAAATGAATATTTTTCAGATATTAAAAGAGTCAAAACAGATTACTGAAACAAATTTCTTAAAGAAGTATAAGAAAAAGAAGTTTTTAAAGTTTTTAACTATATTAAAATAAGAAGTATAGCAAAGCTTTTAATCTTAGAATATAAATTTCAGAATAAATTATATACAGCAAACTCTTTTGAGAAAAAGTATTAAGCTTTTATAAAAATTCTCTTTTAAAACTTATTATATTTAGAAGAGAAGAATATATCATTTGATGAATATATTGATAAAAATAACTGAGAATAATCTGAGCTTATATATGATAAACTAGAGTTAATAATATTCTCAAGTTAAATTAAAACTGCTGCAGGATCTAATTCAATTAATTACTTAATTATTTAAAATATATATTTCTACTTAAAGAATGAATATTTTAAGCTCTTTTTCAATCTCTTAAAAAATAATTATTATTCTGAAAACTGAAGAGAAGCTTCTGAAGTAATTCTTATAAAATTTAATAGAAAAGTTTCAATTTCTAAGTGATAAAGAGTAATATCTCTATTAAACTATTTAAAAAAAATTCTAGAAAAGATAATAGCTACTAGATTATCTTTTATAAGCTCTATTAATAATTCTCTTCTATTTAATGAATAAATAAGAGATAGAAAATAATATTCTGTGATTGAAATTATTCTTTCAGTTATTTATAATATTTAAGTAATAAAGTATGAAGATCTGATCTCAACTGCAGTTTTTATTAATATAAAAGATATATTTAATCATGTTTCAAAGTCTATAATAATTCAAACTTTGAAGATATTAAAACTATCACTTTCTCTAATAAAATGAGTTAATTATTTTATATTTAAAAGAATTATATAACTATTCTTTGATGAAAGAAAATGAGATAAAACTGAGATAAAAATAGAAGTACTGTAAGAATCTTTAATCTTATTTATTTTATTTATAATATACACTACATATCTATTTAAGAATAAAGATATGAAAATAGTAAGATCTTTAAGTTATATAGATAATATTAATCTACTCTACAGTTCAAAGATAATCAAAGAGAATTTAAAAGTGATTGAGAAAGTAGTAAAGAAAATCTTTATTAGACTAGATATCAATCTAATTCAATTTAATATGAATAAAACTGAGTTAATTCACTTTTTTCTCAGATTTAATGAGAAAGAACTAAGTCTAACTCTTCTGAATAAAGAGATTAAACCCAGTTTGAATATCAAATAGCTAGAAGTATGGTTAAACTTCAAGATGAATTTTAAATATCATATTTAACAAAGAATCATCAAGACAGAGAGACTACTGAATAGTATAATCAGACTATCAAATACTGAGAGAGGTCTATCTTTTCAGGCTATGAGACAGTTATACATAGCCTGTATTATCTCAGTAGCTGATTATGAAGTTCAAGTTTGATGAAATAATCAAGATAACTTCACTGAACTGTTTCAAAGTCTATAAAACAGAGCTTTGAGAAGAATTCTGAAAGCATTCAAAACATCTTCTATTAAAGCAATGAAAATTGAAGTCTCAATTTCATCTTCTACTATTCAATTTGAAAAGGCCTGTATAAACTATGCTCTGAGAGTCATAAAGATGAGCTCAAATCATATAATCAGAGAAAGAGTCTCTTCTTCATTTTCATCAGTTAACTCAGGAAATGAACTGAATTGAAATAGATTTCTTAATTGAAATGAGAATAATGCTTTAAAGAAAATGCTCTCTCAACTGTATAGACTATATTCATTTATTAAGAATCAAGT
>NW_025544774.1:1655599-1724726 GCF_000003525.1 Blastomyces dermatitidis ER-3
GTGAAAGCTTTCAAACTCATTGAAATAAAATCTTATAAAAGAGGAAATAGTTTGAAAGAGACATGAATATTCTCTGATAGTCAAGCTGCTTTAAAAAGACTTAGAAATAGTCAGATTTATAATGATTAAATGAATCTTGATCTGATTTTAAACTCTGTTTTGAAGATTCAAAAGAGAAGAATATCTAAACTGATAATTCATCTATACTGAGTTCCTGCTCATATGAATATTCATGGCAATGAATTGGCTGATTCAGCTGCAAAAAAGGGTTCAGAATTAAGCAGATCTATTCAAAAAACAGTGTTCTAGTCTTTCATAAAGAGAAAGATAAAAGAATCTTATTTAAATAAGTGAAATGAAAGCTGACAGAAATAAAAGAAGAGCATATATTATTCAAGATTTGAAATAAAATCAAAGTGAAAATCTTGTTCAATTAAATATAAAAAGAAAATATTCTCATTTATAATTCAGTTAAAACTAGAATATGATTATTTCAAATTCTATATATAAAGATTTAATGATAGATTTGATTCAACAGAGTACTTATTCTGTAATATAAATGAGAATTCTGAGTATATTATAATACATTGTATATTATATAATAGTCTCAGAGTCAGATTAAAGAAGAAGTATAATTTAAATTAATTAAATATGAGATTCTTATTCTTAACTGAGATAGAACTTAAATACTTAATAGACTTTCTATCAGAAACTTAAGTAGCTATAAGAAAATAACTCAACTCAGAAGTATCTGAATATAAAGAGATGAAAATTGATTAGATATAGTCTATTAAAATAGCTATATACTATCTTTTAATAATTTTATTTTATTATAGTATCTCTTTACTGTACTTGTTTCTTTCTATTCTTTTCTATCTATCTATTTAATATGTCTATCTTTAAGACTATGTTCTCTTTTTCTTTGTCATGATATTTTCAAATGATTTAAAAGTATTAATAGATGTTGAAATACTGCAATTTATAAACAGTTTTTGTATTCTGAGCTGGAATTTTCTGATTTTGCATATCTGAAATTGATAAGTGTATAATAGTTGACTCTATAGATATAGGAAAAACCCTGAGAACTAAAGATTCTCAGGTAGATGTCATAGTCTCTGACTGCATACATCTATAATTGAAGAATAATAATAATAATAATAATAGCTCTGCAATACTTAGCACACCAAGGCTTGTGTGCTACAAAAACATTTTAACAACAACCAACTACTCTAAGAACAACTCCATCAGTCTTAAATTTTATATGTTCTCCTTGTCTTGGCACTGATTTGTTTTCGCAAGCATTACGTCCGCCATAATACTAATTTTCATGCGGGGGTTGGAAAATTCTGTTTTCACATGCAATTCGCCCGCCACAATAATGCTAACAGTAGTTATCAGCCTTGCAGCTGATCTGCATTCATGCTTCGGCCTGTTCAAACTACCATTTGAAGCCGTTGACTCCATAACCTCCACTGACAAGTACCTACAATCAACTCTTCAAATGCTCTTGTCCGGAGCTTCTACAACCTTCTAGTAACACGTACCCTGCTCCTCTCACCCTATCGCACGATCGACCGACCATCTGTAAAGTTACTGGCGCTACATTGCGCTATTGCCTATATTCTAGAACTTAGCGCTACGGGGACATCCATCGACCGCATCATCCGGCACATGGAAGGGGTACGGGTTCGGAGTATAGCCCAGCTAAGCTCGGAAGGATTGTTGAGTTGACGTTAGAGGGGTGGTTGGATGGTGTGACTGCTTAACTGTTATACTAGAAAGTATCCCAGCAGTGATGCTCTTGGGCAGGCTCGCTGTCGATTGCACAGCCAGCGGGACTTGGTCTATCTCCCATTTTGTTTCCGTGTTGAAGTCCATTTCTGCTTTGAGCTCCAATTTCTGTGTTGCAACCTACCTGTGAGGCATTTTCCCTTCCCATTGAAAAACATTGCATCCGGGTTCCTGGAGTGCGTTCAATACTGGGCTGCAACCTTTTTGATGCTGAGATGAACGGTCCCTCTCCCCTAAGGGGTTGATGAGGTGAGAGATGTTAAGAAGTGATCGTGGCGTCCATAACATAAGCCCTGAGTGGTGAAAGACAAAATCCCAGTAGTGAGAAAGGAATGATGACATCTTTTTCTCAGGTGGGAAATTTGAAAGTGAACAAGAACCTAAAACCACAAATAAATGATCAGAGACCGTTGGTCCTTTCAGAGCCACAGATATCGGACTGATGACCTCCGCCGCCTTTAGGCCGCCGTGGCCACTGATTGAAAGGTTTTAGCCCCGAGCGGTTCATGGGCCACGGTTCATAGAGCGGTTGATCTCGATGGCCACAGTCTTCAGCACAATGGCATGGACTTATGTGCATCAGACCCCAGCTCTTTGTCAGTCGTCTTCAGCTACTGTGCCTTCAACGCAGTTAGCCTTCAGACCCTAGATTTGTGTCCTCATTGAGTTTTGGACAACCCGCTACTAGTTGAAAGGTTTTAGGCCCGAGTGGTTCGAAGGACCGGCTGGGCTCGCCCAGGTGTCCTCAGAGAACCCCTCGTCCCCAGAGAGATTGTCCTTCTCAGGGAGCTTCTCATCCTCAGGGAACACCTTGTCCTCAAAGAACTCCTCGTCCTCATGAAGCTTGTTCTCCCGAGGGAGCTTCTCATTCTCAGAAACCTCATATTCTCAGAGTTTTGTATTATGTTTCTGAATTACAGTCTGTTTCTGTGCTATTTTGAGAAATCTTTATCTGTTCACTGAAAAATTATCTTGTAATTATGTTTCTGAACGGCATTCTGACTTGTAGTAACTTTTTCTGTAAGAAGCTTCTGAGAATTAAACATAAATATAATTATTTTTTCAGATCTATATATCTTATATATTAGTAGCCTTTATAATAGATACTTTTTTTATATATTTTGTCTACTTTTAATATATGTTATGTTACTGTAATATATGTTACTGTAATATTAAATTTTCAATATAGTATTCAAAGCATTTTCTTTTCAAGCTATTGTACTTGTTAAATTTCTGCTATCTCAACTGACCAGCTTCTACCAATCATTTGAATCTCGCGGATGAACTGATTACTCGCTGTTTTGAAACTCTCTGTGAACATTGTTGTTCTTCCTACTGGGTTTGTATCGTCAGCCTGGTAGAAGGGGTTCTGCAATAGCTTAATATACGCAGTTTGCAATACTCGGAATGCCTATTTCACCTATGTCAGCGTAGTCAATATCTAAAGATGTGCAGCCTATGACTTGCCGGTTTCAAGTCTGAATCACGGAGACCGACGAGAGGTGCCATCTTCTTCTTGTCGACGCTAGATGTGACATTCCCATCCATGTCGACGATAATCAAAAACTTGACACCAGTATTCGTTAGCCACCCATAGGCAGCAAACCTCTCGTCGAAAGCATGTAATAGGCCCAAGTACTGATCCACCGACGTGTGTTTCCAGCGTATTGCAACCAGATCAAGACATGAGTTTAGGAGAAGCGAAAGCTCGAGGCGAGAGTCCTCATGAGGTGGAAATATTGAGATATGGAGAGGATTGTCCTGCATCGCTTGTGTCAGTTTCGGTGTGTGGTCCAACGGGTAAGCTGAGGTACAGCCTGGGTTTTGTCTTACGAGTTTTCCAATTATGCCGATACATGCGATTGAAGGGGATCCCATACCCTTCTCCAATGCAGAAAAGTTGAAAAAAGTTTTCATCATTGACACCCTCCCGATGAGCTGGGCGGGCTGGCTTTGCTTGAGCTCTTGACAGTTGTACGTCATAACGAAGAGCCAGCTCATCCATGAATTGACTTGGATAGAATAGAGGTCATGTGATTAGCAGCGCCAGAGACTACCTAGGTATTCGTGTGGGGAAGGAGCTGTAGGCTACTGGGGCAAAAGAGCTCAATCACCACCAGCGCCTGCTGGTAGAAGGGCCGACCAACCGCGGGACCCCCAACACCCCCCCTCAGACCAGCTACCACAGAGTACAGTACTTCCTCTCAGTGGCTCCCTTCAGTGGCCTCCCCACAATGGCTCCTTTTAATAGTGGACTCAGTCAGTCCTAGGGCTCACGGGACTTCTAGGGCACACTCCTGGGATGTCTCTTGACACTGTTAAAATGTCCAGGGTATTTGTTAGGAATTTTTAAGTCCATTCTGGGATTGAACTCATGCATGTTGACCACAGCGGGGCTCATGCTTAACAGTCTCATAACCTGTAGGCTACTGGGGCAAAAGAGCTCAATCACCACCAGCGCCTGCTGGTAGAAGGGCCGACCACGTAATCAACCACCCAACGCCCGCGTACACCCCAGGAAGCAGAAAACTTGAACCTTGCTAAGTGCGCCACTTGACCTCGTTACATAATCATGACCCTGACCTCGCACAATACAGTAATAATCAGTTGATAATTAACTTTCAATCTTTCAATTCACTTATAGTCTCATTCATTCAGCTCATCAATCAATCAAAGTATGTATAGCTGATTCATAATTAATTAAATGAATAGATAAATTCATATAGAATATAAAGAGATATTTTACAGAATTTTAAAATATATCAAGATAAAAATATTTAATAATTGATTTTAAATTAATTTTAAATTGATTTTAAATTGATTCTGAATTGATTATAGTAATAAAAATAGATTTAATCTATATATTTAAGTAATTAATAATTGATTGAAAATCAGTTAATAATCAATTCAGTATAAATTATATAAATACTTACTTTATTATTAAATTCAAGAATAATTTCAGTATTAAATTGATTTTGAATTGATTTTGAATTGATTCTGAATTAATTGTTAATTAATTATAGTAATAAAATAAATTCAATCTGTATATTTAAGTAATTAACAATTGATTAAAAATCAGTTGATAATTAATTCAGTGTAAATTATATAAATACTTACTTTATTATTAAATTCAAGAATAATTTCAGTATTAAATTGATTTTAAATTGATTTTAAATTGATTTTGAATTAATTGTAGAATTGATGATAAATAATTGAGTGGTTTCAAATTACAAGAAAAGATGTATTAAGTGAGATCAGATAGTGACACAGGTCACATTTACAAGATCAAGTGATGCACTTAGTAAGGTTAAGTTTTCTGTATACACTGTATACTTAACTAGACTGACTGTGTGACCGTGTCTGAGATCAGAATCAAACTTTACAGTTATTATATTATCTAAAAGTATTACTTCTGATCATGATTTGTATTCATTACATTGATCTCAAATAGACTGGCTGCTGAGACTATAAATTTCATATTTAATCTCATTTAATCTGATCTCATACATTTCTTAGTGTAAATTCTGCTGAAACTAGTTATTAAAAAAACATGCAAAGTAACTATATATCAAACCTCAAAATGAAATCATGACTTGAAAAAAATAAGAAAGTGATCTCATTTAATCTCATTTAGTCTTATTCTTAGTATAAAGTTACTATTTTTAGACATTTTAAGATTTTTTTAGACTATTTTTAATTTTTTAAAAAGTAATACTTTTTAATAACACTTAAATAAGATTTAAAGTCATTTAAAGTAATAAAAATAATTTAAATTAAGAAGTGAAAATTATAATCTCATTTAAAAAATATAATAAGAGTAGATAGTAAGTCTCACTGAGATAATATAAAACTACTATTTAATATTAAAACTATGTAATGAGATTAGTTAAATTGATAATAAAACTATTAAAAATTCTAATTCTAGTTTTAGACACAGTTATACAGTCAGTTTAATATTAAATTATATTATTTTAAATATTAAAGATTTCAGATTTACTTTTCAAATAAAAATCTAGTCTTAAATAAAGAATATATTTAAATTCTTAGTTATATTTTTATTCTGATCTTATTATTAAGAATAGTATTAAATGAAATTATGAAATCATTTCTTACTTATATAATATTATAATATAGTACTTATTTATTGAAAATTTAATAAAGAGTATTATTAAATATCATTACTTTTCTAAATACAGATTATAATTCATATAATTTTAATTATAAAAAAATATAAAATATAAAATAAATAAAATAAATAAAAAATAAAATAAAAACAAGAAAAAATTACAATAAAAAAAAGAGAAAGAAAAAAATAAAAATAAAATAAAAATAAAAAAATAAAAAATAAAAATAAAAAAACTCAAGATTACAGAGCTACAGTATCTTTAAAATACTTATTTTTCAGAGTCTTTATAATACTTATTTTTCAGAGTCTTTATAATATTTATTATTAACTATATATCTCTTATAGTAAGAGTAACACAGTTGTAATAAATTATTATCTTAATATTATCTAATAAATAATCAGTATATATCTGTATAAATATGAATAATTAGAAAATATATACTTAAAAAGTGTGATTAGAGTGAACTCTGCTATCACTTGAATAATATTAAGAATAGAATACTGAAATTAATAATTTCTCTTATTAATTTTATAGATAAGATATGTAAAGATAGTTTTAAAAAATATAAGATTCTCTGACTTTTGATAAAAATGAATCTTATAAAGAGACTCTATTTTCATAGTATCAGAGACTGAGTATTATTAAAAAGTATTACTTTTATACAATGTATATATACTTACTGCAGTAATTCACTCTCTGTGTATATAACTAGACTGGCCGCCGGGACCATGAATTTCACATTTGATCCCATTTGATCTGATCTCATACATTTCTTGGCGTGAGTCCCACCAGGACCAAGCCTCAAAAAAATCTGAAAATGAACCATTTCTGAGAGAAATGATGTGAAAAATGACCAGATTTAATTCAAGAACAGTGAAATGAGAGTAATTTTCCAGGATAAACTGTGAAAGATGATCATTCTTTCAAAATCAGAATAAGACTGAGACTGAAGATCAAAATCAGTCTCATTTAATTCATTCAGTGATTGCTTATATAATCAGAATTTAGTAATGATTATTGATAATACTCATGAAACAACTAAATACATTCTTGTGCAAGTTTATTCTTCACTTTCTCATGAAAACTACACTTCTCTGATATACTGTGATCAGAGGTATTAAACTGTCTGATAATTTCATGTTTTACAATCATGAGTTTCTTGATTGTTTCTCCTTGTAATTGTCTCTGACAATAGTGATAAATATCTCAACTTGAGTTGAACTTTCACTTCATTTTCATCTCTGTCAATGAAATTGTCAGAATATCACACACTATCAGTGTAACAGTTGAATATGTACTCTCAACAATTTTTCATAACTCTAGAATTGATTTAGTGTGTAAATTTATCAGATCATCTTGAAGATAGCAGTCAAATTCAGTTTTACAAGCATGTAGTTTTACCTGATTTTTAATTGTAATCAATATATGCAAGTTCTGTTTCAAAGTTAGTATTATAGTTCTATGTGATATGAAGTGTTATCAAAGATTGTTACTTACTAGAGAATTGTATTCCACTGTCTCCACATCTTGAACATCTGCTTGTTCAAATCTCTGATAGTTGGCATTGTAGTAGTCTCAGACTAATTTGATATATGAGTCTCATTCCTTCTCTGTTCAATCTTGAGAAGTGTAGATATTAACTTGATGAGAGAAATCTAGTAGAGCTGCTACAGTATAGTACTCTGTAAAAGATTGTTTCATTTTGCTGTAGTAATATGCCAGTTTATCTCTTATAGCAACAATAGCCTGCACTATAGCATCATCTCAGACTGAATTTCTTTTTGAGTGATTCAACTGCTTCTCAAGATAAGTAAATAAACTGTTATACACTCACCAGGCTGACTGCAGCATTGATGTATGAGTGATTGAGACTGTCTTTGTTGTCTTATAAAACTGAAACAGTAAATCAATCACATATTTCAACTGAGTTCACTTCATATCAGAAAGTTTCAATATCTGAATCTTTTCTTAATCAGAGTGTTGCACTTAATGATCAATCATCTGATGCAATTAAAGAGTCTGAACAGTCATCTCATATATTGAACTTCACTGTGTTCTAACATTCTGTATTATATTCAGTGATGTGACTGATTTGTTTGTTTATTGAATATCATGAAATCATTGTTGTTGTTTAGAAGAGGTACAAATTGCATTAGCAATGTTTTGAATCTATGATATTTAAATTATTAGTCAATCTATTCAAAATTAACAGTAGTGTTATCAAAAAGTGTTATCAAAAAGCAATATTAAAAAGTGTTATCAAAAAACATTACCTTTTGCAAAGTGAATGTAAAAGTTACTTGAGTAATCACTTTCATCTCATTCTCATCTCAAGAATCAGCCATCTCATTATTCTTCATCTCAATGTTAAGATTCTTTACCAGTGTTTGCATTACAAGTTGAACCACATGAGCAATGCAGAAGATATGACCTTGTTTATCATTTCATAAATGCAAAGCCAATTTTTGCTTCAAGCTCTTCATTATAGTGTAGTTATTCACAGCATTGTCAGTTGTAATTGTAAGAAGACTGAGACTAATATCTCAATAGTCATTTTTAATCACAGTTATTAATACCTCTGCCATATAATCCTCAGTATGACTACTGATCAATGATTCAAATTCAATTAATGTCTCTTGATAAGTTCAGTTCTCATCAATGTAATAACATGTAACTCTTATAAATGCAAGATTGTTTGTACTAGTTCATGCATTCACTGTGAGAGACACTCTTTGATGATTCTTCAACTCTGATTCTAGATATTGCATATTAACTTTGTAGTGTGTCTTGAGATTGAACTGAAGACAGAATTGATGTGAAATATGAAGATTTGAATTAAGCATTTGAAGAAGTGTTCGGAATTCAGGGTTTTCAATTGATTAAAGAGGAAGATTCAGAGATATACACATGTGAAGTAATTATTCACAGAAGTTATCAGATGAGAGTTGTGAAATCAGAGTACTGATACAGAGTTGTTTTTGCATGATTTCCTTCAAATTAGAAAGTTAGTATTATCAAAAATCATTATCTGATAGAGTAACTTATCAGCTCAGTAGTAATTTTCTGATTATTTTTCTTTTATTGTCTGCATTCTGATGACTTCAGATGTCAGGAAATTCCTTCAGAGTCATGATCAGTTCATGATGAATGTTTCTGAATGAAGTTGCAGTGATTGTAGCAGAGAGATGACTCTTCAGTAATCTGCAATACAATCTGTTGATAATTATTTCATAGTTCATCTCAATATTTATGTTGAGTTTTTCATAAATTTCATGACCTGGAATCAGATGTGAAGAATGAAGTGATCATTCATCATGATTGAAAGAGAGCATTCTGTGTTGAATTATAAACAACATAGACTTTGTAATTCACAGTGATTTCTTGAAGAGTTTGTGAATCTTCAATAAAAGTAAAAGAAGTGAAAGAAGTGAATTCAGAAGATATGATAATAATTTAAGAAAGATGATAATTTATTTTCAATAACTGATCACTGATGTGTGTAAGAAGAATTAATATAAGAGAAAATAATCTTGTTTCTTAGCTTAGTTATAATTTTAGTACTAACTCAGATTGAATATCATTGATGTATAAAAGTAAATAAACAATCTTGATTAATCTCTGTTATATTTCTTGAAATATATTAATATTGTGAAAGAGAGCATTACTAAATTACATTATCAGATGATATTATTAAAAATATATTAATATTGTGAATATCAATGTTGAAAAAATGTTGATACTTATACATTATAGTGATTTGTGAATCATGATAGTTAAATATATATATATATATATATATTGTTTCTGACTTGATTACAACTTGTACAATAATTTTTAAAAACTCAAAATTAATTTCAATTATTAATAATTATGAACTTACAACTAACTAATATAAAAAGAAAAAAACTTTTTCTACTCATTATCTTTCTTCTCTTTCTCATTCTTCTTATCATTCTTTATAATTCACTTCTCATTCTTCTCCTCCTTCTTCTCCTCCTTATCTGAGGTGATAATCATCTCAAAATCTCTCTTCACTGCCTTCTCAGAGAAGAGTTTCTGCTGCTCTCCCTCAGCCAGGTCAATCTGTATCTCAAAATTCTGTATTTTCTGGTCTGCTGTCTCAGGTTCCACCTCAGCAGCAAGCAGATTGACATGCTCAGAGAGCAGGGCTGCCTTCTCAATATTCTGAATCATGGAGCACATTCAAGACCTGAACAAGGCCTCAATTCTCTCCTTCTCTGTCAGCTTCTGCTAATCAATTAGAGAACAGAAGTATTATCAAAAATTGTTATCTCTCAATAAATAAAAAACTTATCAGTTTTGACTTCTTTATCTTCTGCTTTAATACCTTCTCAATCTTCTTCTATCACTGCTTATTTGCAGCAACACTCTTCTTCTCTCTCTCTCTCTTTATCTTAGTCTCAAATCATTCTCAGAACTTCTCCTGATCTCATCACTGCTGTATGAGACTCTTCACTGTCTTCTTCTTCAATCTCTTACAGGTGATGTCATTCACATTATTTCTATACTTAGTTCAGTCTAAATCTATCAGAAGTGTTACTTAAAATCATTATCATTCTACTCTCTTGCAGAGCCTCTTCAAGACATTATAACATGTCTTACAATCTGTCTCTTCTCACTTGAACACCTTCTTCTCCTCTTTCTTCAATCTGTGACAGTGCTCACGTGCCTTGGTGATCTGCAGAACCGCAGAATATTTGAAGAGAAATGACATAATTAGTTTCAGTGAGTGTTGAAGAGAGGTGAAGGCAGAAGAGATGACCAGAAATAATATAATGATAATAATGATGATGATGATAATAATGATGATGATGATAATAGTAATGATAATAATAATAGTAATAATGATAATGATGATGATGATGATGATGATGATGATAATGATAATAATGATGAAAGAGAGAGTGCATTGAAATATATTACTAACTTATCAAATATAAAGAGACTCAAAGAAAATATTAACAGCTTTCAGCAATGTACAGAAACAGCTACAGTGTTGCATAGCAACATCATCTTCATTCAATACATACACTGTTGATATTCTTTGTATACAGTTATCATATAATCTGTATCAGAGATACATGCAGAAAACAGATCTTTGTTGCTAGAATAAATGATTGCAGCAATTCTCTGTTTTCATATTATAAAGATAAGTTATTCTCATTTCTTTCTTCTCTCTTTTCTCTTCTTCAATCAATCACTAATTCCAAGCTGATATGAAAACTATTAAAACACTCTCAGAAACTCTCAAATTGAAGAGTATAGACTAATTAAATTTCAAATGCAGAAGAAATCAAATTATCTTCTACAGATTCAATTACTCATCCTCTCTCAAATAAAACAGCAGTCACGTCCCCCCTCCCCCCCCTCAATCAAATGAAACATGGCCCGCGAAAAGCGAGTACCACGCCAGGCCATAATGGCCAACACAGCCCCAGTATGCAGGGCTGCATATGCACAGCATGTGCTGAACTGAGAGGCTGCATGGGTTGCAAACCAGCAGCAGCATCCCAGGGAGAGCCATGCAGCGTGGGAAAGCTGCAACTCTTGATCATATGCACAGAGAATGAATCACTGCAGTAAGTGCATGTGCATTGAAGTAATGCTTTTTGATAACACTCAGTCTCTGATATGATGAAAATAGAGTCTCTCTGTGAGATTCATTTCTACTAGAAGTCTGAGAATCTTATATTCCTCAAGGCCATCTTCACATGCCTTGTTCATGAAATTGATGAGAGAAATCATTGATTTCAGTGTTCTGCTCTTGATATCATTCAAGTAGCAGCAGAGTTCACTCTGATCACACTTTTTAAGTGTATGTTTTCTAATTATTCACATTTATATAGATATATACTGATTATTTATTAGATGATGTTAAGATAATGACTCATCACAGCTGTGTTACTCTTACTATAAGAGATACACAGTTGATGATGAATATTATAAAGACTCTGAGAAGTGAGTATTTTAGAGATGCTGCAGCTCTGTGATCTTGATTTTTTTTTATTTTTGTTTTTTATTTTTTTCTTTTTCTTTTCTTTTTTTTTTTTTATTTTTCTTTCTCTTTCTATCTCTTTTTTTCTTTCTCTTCTTTTTTTCTTTCTCTTTTTTTTTTTTTTTTTTTTTTTTATTGTGATTTTTTCTTATTGTTTTATTATTTGTTTTTTTATTATTTTTTGTATTATACATTTTTTTTTTTAATTAAAATGATATTGATTATGATCTGTGTTCAGAAAAGTAATAATATTTGATAATACTCTCTATTGAATTTTCAACAAATGAGCACTATGTTATGATATTATGTAAGTGAGAAATGATTTCATAGTCTCATTTAATATCATTTTCAATAATGAGATCAGAATGAAAATATGACTAAGAATTTAAACATATTCTTTATCTGAGACTAGATTTTTATTTGAAAAGTGAATCTGAGATCTTTAATATTTGAAATAACAGGATTTGAAATCAATGTGATGAACACAAATCATGATCAGAAGTAATGCTTTTAGGCAACATGACAACTGTAAAGTTTGATCCTGGTCTCAGACACGGTCACACGGTCAGTCTATATATAACTGAGAGTTATAGCTTTCTTACACTACATGACTCTCTCTAAAATACTGCTGCTGATTTGTAACTTATATAGTCTCTTAGTTCAGTATATATTATATGTATATAGTTCTGTATACTGAGACTGTATTAATTATTATAATCTGATATGATACTCACTTTTCACAGGCTATATTTTATTTGATTGAGAAGGAAGAGAGAGAATGTAATTATTATTTTATTTAAAAGAGAGATAAATAATTAAATCTGTAGAAGATAATTTAATTTCTTCTATATTTAAAATTTAATTAGTTTATACTCTTCAATTTGAAAGTTTCTGAGAGTGTTTTAATAGTTTTCATATCAGCTTGAAATTAGTGATTGATTGAAGAAGAGAAAAGAGAGAAGAAAGAAATAAGAATAACTTATCTTTATAATATGAAAATAGAGAATTGCTGTAATTATTTACTCTAGTAATAAAGATCTGTTTTCTGCATGTATCTCTGATACAGATTATATAATAACTGTATACAAAGAATATAAACAGTATATGTATTGAATAAAGATAATATTACTATATAACACTATAGCTGTTTCTATATATTTCTGAAAGCTGTTAATATTTTCTTTAAGTCTCTTTATATTTGATAAGTCAGTAATATATTTCAATACACTCTCTCTTTCATTATTATTATTATTATTATTATTATCATTATTATTATCATTATTATTATTATCATTATCATCATCACTATTATTATTATTATTATTATTATTATTATCATTATTATTACTATTATTATATTATTTTTAATTATCTCTTCTGTCTTTATCTCTCTTCAATACTTATTAAAATTAATTATGTCATTTCTCTTCAAATATTCTGTAATTCTGCAGATTATCAAGGCGCGTGAGTATTATCACAGATTGAAGAAAGAGAAGAAGAAGATATTTAAGTAAGAGAAGACAGATTCTAAGACATATTATAGTATTTTAAAGAGACTCTGTAAGAGAGTAGAATAATAATAATTTTAAGTAATACTTCTGATAAATTTAGACTGAACTAAGTATAGAAATAATGCAGATAACTGTAAGAATAAGTGCTCGCAGGCGATTATTCAGGTGTTTGCAGCTTGGCGTGATATGTACTGTTAATTACTAGAAGTATTCACAGTAGAAAGATAAAATGTAGAGATTAAATGTATAATAGCATTCAAGCTGAGTTGTAAATAGTATTCATGAACTTTAATCTATATAGTTGTGTGTAGTCAAGAGCTGCTAGCTCTATTAATTATATAAGAGATAGAAATAGAAGTAAAGAATTCATGAGAAATGAAATTTCTTACATACTTTTCCCTCTCTAAGGCTTTATCTGTGAAGTTTTTCATTGAGTGACTTCATAGAATCAGCTCAGCACTGCAGTGATACTCACTAAAAATTCTTCATATCTATAAAAAATCTCAGTGAGGAAAAATCTCTTGTTATTATAAAGAGAAAAGAGTCTGTCACTCAGTTTCTTATTCTGTAAGATTCTTTATAATCTACAGATTCTTCTCTAACTATTACACAGATTCATCTCATATCTTTTATACAGAAGAATTCTGATTGACTCTCAATCATTTTCACAAGATTCTTGTGTAATTATCACATAGATTCATCTCACAGATGAATCACTCTCTATGAGATTATTCTCATCAAAGAGAAATATTCATGAGTTAATCTTTTACTCATTCTTATGAATCATTATTCTTTAACACTGTAGAATTATAAGGAATTTTTCATTCTTTTATTAACTCTATAGAATTGTAGAATTAAGATATCTGTGATCTGCAATCACTCTTTATAATTATATAGAAAGATTCAGATCTGTGATTCATAATCACTCTTATTTACTAGAGTAATCTGACTATTTCATGAGATTACTCACAGTGTAAATAAATCTTTCTAAAGTAGTATAAATATTTCAGATCTGTCTGTGAAATCTCATCTTCTTTTTTCTTTTTCTATAACAGCTTTTATTCTTATAACTGTGAGTATTCTCATTCATCTGTGAAGTGTTTTCACTCAGATAATAGAGAGAGAGTGTTTCTGACAATATCTGTATATTAATTCAAGAACTTTTCAAGAATAAAAATTTTTCAATTTTAATATCTTTGTAAACAATGTCTGACTGTTACTGAGCTTCTTATAAGTATCTCTATAACTTCTCTGATCACTTTTTATCAGCTGATGAAGTAGAGACACTGTCACTCATGATCATGCCTTCATCTCTCTCAGTCTCATCATCACATTCAATCTTCAGGCCAGCGGTCAACTCTCTGTCTTTCTCAGATCAGTTTCTGGCTTCAAGCAGTGCAGTTCCTCTCTTTGCTGTAAGTCTTCTTATAAGTAATTTCTTACAGATTCTAGCTAATAGTACTTGCAAAGCTCTCTGTATTATCAGTGTCTTCTACAGCTCTGTGAGTCTATAATCATTCTCTCTCTATCTGCACAATCACTGATCAGGTATATATAAATATATCTACATTCTCTATCAATGATTCTCGCGCCGCGGCGCATTTCTACAATCTCATTATCAATAAAAGATAAGTCTCTGAGTACCTGCAAAATCTGAGTAATTAAGACAATGTAAATATTATGAATTCATAACAGAAGTTAATCTGAGTAGATAAGCTCTCTCTCTATATCTCAATTATTTTCAGACTGAATACTTCAGTATAACTGAGAAAGTAAATACAGCTTTGTAAGAGATATCTAATCATATATATAGACAGTCAGCTCTCAAGACTCTGTTATAACTGTATACACTCTGATGTTCAGCTTCTCTGAAGTCTGTGCATTTCTGATAATTTTTATATCAAATGCAACAATTGTCTGTATTATAAGCATAATACTCTCTGCTTCTTTGAAGAAGAAAATTGATAGTTGTGAGAGAGTTGAGTATCACAGATGTTGAAAATATAAGTGTGAGTGTGAGTTTTCTTTATTTTTTCTTTATTAATCTCTAAATTGTGTTCATAGCTCAGTTTATTTTCTTATTTTTTAGCTTTAATAAGAATATAATTTCTTCTTTTCTTATATACACTGCAGACTGTTCATTTCAGTAGAAACTCATTATCTTATAGATTAAAGTTCATAAATAACAGTGTTAATATCTTTATTATAATCAGATTCTTAGTAAAGACTGTATTATTCTGACTTATCAGAATTCACAGTATAAAAGTTATATCTCAGTTTCTGCAGATATCTTATCTATCTGAATAATTCTTAAGTGAACTTATTCATCTTATCAGAATATTTTTATCATTGAATCTTGAATCAGAGCTTATAATCTTACTTCTCTGAGTCAATAATCTCTTTAACCTGATATTCTCTTTCACTCTCTAGTACTTTATAAATAGAATGATGAGTCACAGAATTCTCTTCTAAGAATTTCTTATATTTACAGAGTAAAGAGATATAAAAAACATTATATATCTGTAATTCAGATGACAGTTTCAATCTATAGAACTGTAAACTAATTTTCTTCATAATCTTATAAAACTCTATTTATAAGAGATTCAGCTTCTTACTAGATCTCTGTATAATAATGTTTTCTAGACTCAGTCAGACTCTATTATCTTTCTTAAAACTCTTTATAATATACTTAAAGTTATAGTATCTCTTCTGATACTCTTGAGTCTTTCTCAAGAATTCACAGACTTTCTTCTGAATATTCTGAATTCTCTCAGCCTGTTCACAAGTATCATCACACTCTATAGTGTACTCTTGTGAGTCTATTAAGATTATTCACAGATAAGTCTCAGTGAGTATCTCAAAGAGAGTTTTATCTATACTGACATGCTTTGAGTTATTGTATATGAACTCTGTAAGTGATAATTAATGCACTCAGTCATTCTGATTATAATTAATAAAGCACTGTAGATACTATTTTAATATACTTATCAGATATTCTATCTGATTATCTGTCTGTTAATGAAAAGTCATACTTAGATCTTACAAGATCTTCAGTATAGTTATCAGATTAGATTAGAACTCTTCTATGAAAATTAATTCTCTATCTGAGACAATATTCATAGATAACTCATACAATCAGATCACATCATAGATAAAGATATGAGTTAAATTCTTTAACTTCAAGTTCTTATAAGTGAGTATAAAGTGTATTATCTTGATGAAGTAATTCACTATTATCAGCACACTGTCAAAGCAGGCATCATATATATTCTTACTTTCAGAGAGGCTTACAAGAACATTCATTTCTAGCTGTTTTCAAGATTCTCACAGAATGAGTAGAGAAGTAAGTTCTTTATATAATCTGAATCACACTACTCATGAACTCTGATAAATAGTATAAGAATTCATTATCTTCTTCATAAGTTCTCATATCTTCAGTCAGAAGTATTTTCTTATGAATAACTTATAAGTTCTAGTATCTATAAAATGACTCACTAGAGAAGAGTTATAATACCTTTTAATGAGTTTTATACATAGAAACTCATTTATAAGTATATAAATTCAGTTCTCTCTTTATAAGAGATTATTTAAGTCTCTTTAATTCTTTATTTCTGCAGAGTTAATTCCTGTCATAAGCAGTTTCTGAATATACTGAGTATATTCATTCTTCAATTGCAGTTCAGATAATCTGAATAGAAGATCTTATAAAGACTTATACTCTATTTTCTCTTATATCAGGTCTTTCACAGTACTTCTCAAAGTCTGTAAACTCTTCAGATTATAGATACTCTCTTCAAGAATTCTCACAGAGATTCTCAGAGTATTAACTCTCAGTGTTATAGAGAGTAGTTATACAGACTTCTTTTCTCTCTTCTCTCTCTTCTCTTATAAGAGATTGAGAGACTCTTCAGTCAATCTCTTTATAACACTCAGTCTGAGTATTCTGTGAAGCTTTTCTGTCTTCTCTAGTCTCTCTGTATCTGTTATTCTGATCTTCTTAATATAGTCTGATCTGTGAGAGAGTCTGTCTGCTGAGTTCTTAATTCCCTTGATATATTCTATCTTGAATCAGAACTCACTTAGTCTCTGAGCTCAGTGAATCTACTGCTATGAGAGTTTCTTGATTAAAGTAAACTGTTATAAGCTATTATAATCAGTTCTAATAGTAATCACTGTTATAAGACTCTCAAAGTAGTGATATCAGTGATGAAAGAATTTCACTATCATGAGAAGCTTCTGATTATAAATATTATAGTTAATCTTTATAAGTTGTATCTTCTGTAAGAAAAAGGTCACTGAAACTCAGTTCTCATTTAACTGTAGTTATAAGACTATTTCTGAAATTATAAAGAAGAAGATATCTATCTTCAATCTGATTAAGAGTAAGAAATCAAAGTGAAATAGTATCACTGTGTTTATAAATATCTATTTTAATCTTGTAAAGACTCTGTAAGCTTCTAAGATAAGAAAGTTTTCACAGTTCTCTCTTCTTAATAATCTTTTTATTCTCTGTTTATGAAATGACTTCTTCTTATTTTTACTCTTCAGCATGTCTGTAAGAGTTAAGAAGATTCTTATGAATACAAAGATAAACTGTCTATAGAAATTCACAAAGTTCAGAAAGATCTGAATCTCATGAATACTAGTTAGCTTCAGTTATGATAAAATAGTCTTAATCTATAAAGATTTCATCTGAATATTATCTGCAGTGATTATATATTCTAGGAAATTAATTCAGTGAGTACTGAAGTTGTACTTAGACTGACCGTGTGACCGTGTCTGGGACCAGGACCAGATTTTTTGATAGTTTCATTACCAATTCGACTGATCTCATTACACAGTTTTATCATTAGATAGTAGTCTCATACTGTCTCAGTGAAACTTACTGTCTACTCTTGTCACATTTTCCAAATGAGATCATAATTTCCACTTCTCAATTTAAATTATTTTTATTGCTTTAAATGACTTTAAATCTCATTTGAGTGTTATCAAAAAGTATTACTTTTTAAAAAATTAAAAATAGTCTAAAAAAAACCTTAAAATGTCTAAAAATAGTAACTTTATGCCAAGAATGGGACTAAATGGGACCAAATGAGACCACTTTCTCATTTTTTTCAAGTCATGGTCCCATTTTAAGATCTGATATATAGTCACTTTGCATGGTTTTTTGATAGCCAGTCCCAGCGGGATTCACGCCAAGAAATGTATGAGACCAGACCAAATGGGATCAAACGTGAAATTCATGGTCCCGGCGGCCAGTCTAGTTGTACTTTATAAGCTTAATATACAGTTCTATCTTATCTAAGATCTTTAACACACTTTACACATACTCAGTGTGTTCTTTCTTCTTTATAAAGTACATTATCACATCATTCAGATATATTATCACAAAGACATTCAGATATGTATGAAGTATTTTATTAATAAAAGACTGAAATACTGTGAAGATATTAGTCAGATTAAAAGACATTACTAGATATTTAAATAATTTCAGTGCAGTTTTAAAGACAGTCTTTCATTCATCTCTTAACTGTATTTACAGCTGTGTATATACATTGATCATATTCAGTTGTATGAATATAACAGCTTCTGTGAGACAGTTGATTACATTCTTAATCAGAGACAGAAAATAGCAGCTCTTTATTATCTTGAAGTTCAGATCACAGTAATCTATACATAATCTGAGATCTTCATTCTTCTTCTTTATAAATATCATAGAGGCTTCTGCAGAGAACTGTGAAGATTGAATGAAGTCATTCTTCAGATTCTTCTTCACATAGATCTGCAAGATCTCTGTCTTATAATGAAAGAGCTTATATATTAATCTTCAGAAGAGTTTCTACTCTTCTATCAATCTATTATCAGATTCTTTTTACAGTGAGAGAGAAGCTCAGCTGTCTTTACTGAGCTAAACATCTCTGTGAGATCTCAGTATTTCTCTAATATCTGAAGCTCAGTTTTCATGACTGTGAGATTCTCAGACACTTATAAAGTCATTATATAGATAAACTTATCTTCTCTAATTAACTCTGCAGTATCAACTGATTCTATCTTTATAAGTGAATCTATCAACACTGATCAGAAGTATAAACCTGACTTACAGACAGCTATGTACAGATTATGTCTTTAAAGTTATATAAGTTTCAAGTACATGTTATCTGTGATATCTATGATAATCACAGTTTTCACAAATCTTCTTCAGATTTCAGAGAGATCTTGTAATTTAAGAGTGACTCTTATAAGTCTCTCAGCTCTCAGATCTGAGTTCTCATACTCTGCTTATTATAAGAACAGATTCTCAGTTTTCATCTTTCAGCTCATTTACTTCATGAGCTTTAAAAACATTACAGTAATCTGAGATTCTGAGTTCATCAATGCTTTTCATACTTATGAGACAGTAGTATCACAGTACAGTCTCTTCTTATGAGTAAGCATTTTTATTGAAGAAGTAACAGATTCAGATGTCAGCTTCAAGACTCTTAAGAAGACTATTACTGACTCTGTTCATAACTTCTCAAATTTCTATTTTAATTTGTCTGAACAGTTTGTATGAAGATGTTCTGATTTAGAACAGATAAAGCAGAGTTTCTTTTCCTTGATCTCTCTGTTGTATACTCTGTTTATAAGAGCTTGTGAAGCTCTCTCTCTCTACTCAGCAGTCAGATGTAAATCTCTCTGTGTCTTATTATCTTTTTCTGATAAATCTGTTCTCTGTTATTCTGATTCTTACAGAGTCAGTTGATGATTCACTCTTCACAGATCTGTGACTTTCACAGTAATCTGCAAGTGATGAATGAGAGTCATCAGTTTCTTCAGAGTTAAGAACTTAGAGTCTTACTCAATGAGCTTATTCTGCATATCTTTATTCAGTCTCTTTATAAATATCATCATTCAGGTCTTGCTTCAGAGCCCTGTTTTCACAGACTTTAATTCACATCATAATTTCATAAAGTGCTGTGAGTAGTCTTTATCAGATTTCTTATCTCTTTTTCTAATATTGATGATTGTAATTCAGATGTTCTCTGTTCAGCTTATGAAGTTTCTCAACTTATTCTCTAAATAGGTCTTGAGAACAGATCAGTGAGATCTCTCATGATTATTCTCTAAATAGTTCAGCTAGTTCTTGACTTCAGTGTAATAGAGATCTGTCATTGTATAGATGACAGCTTCTTCATCTTTTATATCACACAGCTGAGCTTGTAAGTCAATTTCAAATATAAACTTGTAAAAGCTTTTATAGATTATAATTTAATAAGTAATCTTAAGTGATTGCAGCTTAAGAAAGTTTCTTTTCAGTTTGTAAGTATCTCTGAAGATTATATCTAGAGACTCAGTTTGAGAGTGTTTACAGATAGTAAGCATTTCTTGTAGAAAAATAGCTTGATTCTATGAGAAATGCTCAAGAATGTTCTTTACTGAGATTGATTTATTCATGAGTTCAGAGAGTTTCTCTGTCACAGATGCAGAGAATAATGTTCTATGAGTGATTAATAAGTTCTCTGAGACTTCTTTTATGAGAGTTATTCATGATTCAGATGACTGCTTCTGAGTGTCTGCAGTAGAATTCACAGAGATTAAAGCATGTAAGTTTCTAGTTCTTTCAGTCATAACAGACAGTTGCTGACTGACTGAGCTTGAAATATAAGAATAAGTACTTACAGGTGATTATTCAGATGTTTACAGCTTAATGTGATATGTACTATTAACTACTAGAAGTATTCACAGTAGAAAGATAAAATGTAGAGATTAAATATATAATAGCATTCAAGCTGAGTTATAAATAGTATTTACAAACTTCAGTCTATATAGTTGTGTGTAGTTAAGGGCCGCTAGCCCTATTGATTACACAAGAGATAGAAATAGAGGTAAAGAATCCGTGAGAAGCGAGATTTCTTACAATAACATCATTTATAAGAGATTAAAAAAGAAGATAGTGAAGAGTCTTATATAGTAGTAGTAAGATCAGAAGAAGTTCTGAGAATAATTTGAGATTAAGATAAAGAGAGAGAGAGAGAAGAAGAGTATTACTGTAAATAAATAATAGCAGAAGAAGATTAAGAGAATATTAAAGTAGAAGATAAAGAAGTTAAAACTGATAAGTTTTTTATTTATTAAAGATAATAATTTTTAGTAATACTTCTATTCTCTAATTAATTAGTAGAAGCTGACAGAGAAGAAGAGAATTAAGATTTTATTCAGATCTTAAATACACTTCATAATTCAGAATATTGAGAAGACAGCTCTGCTTTCTGAGTATGTCAATCTGCTTACTACTGAGATAGAATCTGAGACAGCAGATCAGAAAATACAGAATTTTAAAATACAGATTAATCTGACTGAGAGAGAGTAGTGAGAATTCTTCTCTAAGAAAATAGTAAAGAGAGATTTTAAGATGATTATTATCTCAGATAAGAAGAAGAAGAAGAAGAATAAGAATAAGAAGTAAATTATAGAAAATAATAAGAAGAATGAGAAAGAGAAGAAAGATAATAAGTAGAAAAGATTTTTTTCTTTTTATATTAGTTAATTATAAGTTTATAATTATTAATAATTGAAATTAATTTTAAGTTTTTAAAAATTATTGTACAAGTTGTAATCAATATCAGAAATAATATATATATATAGCCCCGGTGGCCGAATGGTTAATGCGGCCACCCAGTAGCACCTTGGCGTGGGAAACCAAGGCGCGTGGGTTCGAAACCCGCAGGGGATATATTAAATCTGAAACTCAAGCACCTCAGGTTTCTAATAAATACAGAGATGTATAAATTGCTTCAATGAATTGCTCTATGTTTCTGAGCTGAGAAGTTATTATCACATGTATCTAATTATCACTTCTTTGTATTTTCTATGTTCTTATTATCTTGGTATGATCTCAACACCTGTATTTTCTCCTGTATAATCAACACTTGACCTGTATTTAACATCACGCAAGAACTCATCATAAGCTCCGCTTGCATATGAGTATAATGAAAGAATAATAATAATAATAATAATATATATATATATATTTAACTATCATAATTTAGAAATTATTATAATATATAAGTATCAATATTTTTTCAATATTAATATTTATAATATTAATATATTTTTAATAATATTATCTGATAATATAATTTAATAACACTATCTTTTACAATATTAATATATTTCAAGAAATATGATAGAGATTAATCAAGATTATTTATTTACTTTTATATATTAATAATATTCAATCTGAGTTAGTATTAAAATTATAACTAAGTTAAGAAAGAAGATTATTTTCTCTTATAATAATTCTTCTTATATATATCAGTAATTAGTTATTATTTTTATTAAAAATAAATTATTATCTTTCTTAAATCTTTATTATATCTTCTGAATTTACTTCTTTCACTTCTTTCACTTCTATTAAAGATTCATAAACTCTTTAAGAAATCACTGTGAATTATAAAGTCTATATTGTTTATAATTTAATACAGAATACTCTCTTTTAATTATAATAAATAATTACTTTATTTTTCACATCTGATTTCAGATCATAAAATTTATGAAAAACTTAACACAAATATTGAGATAAACTATGAAATAATTATAAACAGATTGTATTACAGATTACTGAAGAGTTGTCAGAATAAGTATCATAAATAAATATGTTAAAGATATATAAATCTTATATATATCAAGATCTGCTTATTATATTATCTATATACTATCTTATATATCTATTTCATACAAAAGATAGAGCTATTTATAGTAAAATATATATGTAAGTCAAGAGAGCTAGCATAAGTAAGTATTAGATAAGTATTGTAGTAAGCTGATAATAATGAGAAATATAGTAGTAATATAATATTAGTAATGTTTAGTAGTATATAACCTCTTTTTCCTGACACACCTTCTTCAGTAAATGTAACATGTAAATGAAAGTGTAATTAAAGCTGTAATAAAAAGAGTGTAGATGAATCTGTAGCAATTACATCAAGATAGATTATTTATTCTGCTTACATCTTGATAATATCTGATATATTAACTAGGCCTAGTATCTTGACAAATTCCGTATGTTTCTGAAGTGGCAGAGTCTTAGTGAGGCCATCTGCTAGCATCTGAGCTGTAGACACTCAATCAACTGTAATATCACTGAATTGAACACATTCTCAGATTAATATCTCTCATCTGAATCCTCTCATCAGAATAGAATGATGATATCATTCACATAGAAGAAGACAATTAATCAATCATTTGAGAAGAGGCAGCAATTCTCTGACATAGAGGTGAAGCCTAGCATTCTCGGATTCTTTGCAATGTGAGTGTTTTTCAGCATCTGTTCAGTGGTTCAGTGAATCTGGCAGTTGAGATCTATGAATTCTTGAAGTCGGTATGAATGCTGTTGATGTAGATGTATTGTTGATAACAGTAAAAACAGTATTAGAAAATAAATTTTGAGACTTGTAGAAGTCTGAGTGTGAATGAGAATGAGAGAATGCTTCATTGATTATTTGAAAAGAATTGACTTTGGCATTTGCAACTGCCACAAGGTGGGCAGCTCTGTGATTTCAGGCTCGTGTATGATTATCTATCGCAGCTGGATGAGTATTAATATCAACATTAATGTTCCGTGTACGATTAGCTATCGTAGCTGGATGAGTATTAATATCAACATTAATGTTCTGTGTACGATTATCTATCGCAGTTGGATGAGTATTAATATCAACTTCGGTGTTCCGAGTACGATTAGCTATCGCAGCTGGTTGAGTATTAATATCAAAATTGGGACCTGTATCAACATTAGGGCCCGCTGGCTCTGGCGTAGGTTCAGGTGTTGGATACGGTGTATGAGATCTAACATGGGGACGTCTAGATATTTGATTTTCCGCATTAGATAAATAGCTGGCAGGGGTCGCAAAGCTCGGTGGTAAGCTCATCCGCAGCGTCTTCTAGATGGGTGATTTGAACGCCAGTTGCATCATTTGCAAGATTTTGAATGGCGATTTTTGAAGAATGTCCTAATCTCTTATACCACGTAGACTGAGTAGCTATAGAGATCTTAGGTTTTTGAGAAGGTTTTGTAGAAGTGCGTATTGGCAGGTTGGAAGAATGATTTATTGAAGTATGTATTGACAGATTAGAAGAAGAATTTGTAGAAGTTGAAGAATTTGATGATATCATTTTTTCAGATATAGTGATGTTAGGAGTGTGAGGTGTGAACTGTGTTACTTCAACGCGTGCAAAGATTGTATTATCTGCGCGTTTTCGCAATCTGAAGTCTTTTCCATCATAATAGATGCCTTCTATATGGAAACACGGTTTCCATGCAATGATATTTTGTAGAATAGTTGAAGGTTATATTGATAGATCTATCTACAGGAACATAATATAGTGATGGGTCACGTGATCTAGTGGGATCGCTAACCGCAACAGCCGTAAGGGCCAACACCCCCCCTCGAGATAACAAGAATCACATACAAAAAAAACACTCAAACCACCAAGATAGTCTGTCAAAATCAAATACAAATGTAAAATTAAACATTCCCAACTTTTATACCTGTAAGACCTAGCAAAATTATGAATTATGCAAATGTCATAGTATTTAGAGATTTAGTGAGTTCATTCACTGTTATCTGAGTAGTGAGAATATATTCTAAATCAATGACTCTCTGATTCAACTGTCAATATGAAAAATGAAAATATATATTAATATGTTTGCTTTAGACTGTAATAACTGTTATCTTTGTAAGATCTATAGCATTCTTATTATCAGTGAGAATCTGTATCAGAGATATAGTGATAAAGTCAAGCTTAATCATGAGATTCTGAATTTATATTACCTCATGAACTGCCTTACTAAGAGCCATATATTCAGTCTCATTAAAACTTAGAGATATATAAAATTGCTTTACTGAATATTATGAAATTGAGCTGTCTGTGAGTTTAAAAATGTAACTGAATGTTGATTTTCTATCATTATTCAAGAGACTGACTCAATTGAAATCTGAGTAGCTGAAGAGTAGGTAGAAATCATCAGAGAAATCAGAGATAATGAAAAGATTGATAGAAACAGAAAAATTAATAAAAACAGAAGAAATGATGAGAATGAATCTCTCATACAGACTGCATCTGTAGAAAATACTCAGATTCATGATTTCTTTTAAATAATGTATAACATGTAATAGAGTCTTTCAACATTGAGATGTTGAATCAATGTTTCATTGAGTGAGTAGTGAGACAGTATGAGTGATATCAGAATGTGTTTTAACTACAAGATATTATAAGTAACTCATATTATATTAATATCACTGAATTGTGAAATTAGTCTCTTTCTCAGATATAGAGAAATTATCAGTACAGAATTCATTCTTCATTGATATTCTGATAATAGCTGTATTATCAAGATAGAAATCTTTAACAAGATATTTAATATATTGATAATATATTAAATTAATTCTCTTATTCAAATAATTGATCTTTATACTTAAATACTAGATTGACTGATGTAGATTCTTAACTTTCAATTTCTTACTAAGTATACTTACTAGTCAATCAGCATTCTCAGAAGCTTCAGATATGATGTTAAAATCATTAATATAGATTATTATATAGAGATGATATCTGAATGTATAATATCAGAGTACTGAATCATGAGTACTGACTGTAAATTCAAGATCACTCAACAGAGCTATTAAGTAATCATATCAGATCTTTGCTGCAGAGTTCAGACTGTATAGACTACTCTTAATCACACAGACAAGTGTTTTCAGTGAATCTGTCTCAAATTCAGTGAATTATCTTATATAGATCTTCTTAGTAAGATACTTATAAAGATATGTTATCACTATATTCACTTAACAGAGTATTCAACTATGTAGTACTGCTATTATAAAAAGAATACAATTGATAGTATCAGTGATAACAGAAGTGTAGATCTCTTCTCTAGAACTCTTCTTAAATCAGTTATTATAAATCACTTAATATGATTTTCTAAGAATATTATCAGAATCAGTATTTAGATTCACAGACTTATCTTTCTTAAGAAACACTTAACAGTCTGAAGTAATTAATTCATCTCTCAGAATATCAGATCTAGAGATCAAACTTCATGTATTATATCTCTTCAGATTGATAATCTCATATTATATAAACTTCTTTTAATAATCTTCTACTCTTTCTGACTGAGATGTGATATTCTTGTAGAACTTTGAGAGATTGTCTGTAATAAGACTTGAAGTGTAAGTAGTCAGTGATTTCATGAGCTGTAATCATATGAAATTCAGATTATCAATGTCAGAGACATCTTTATTATCAATCAGATGAATATCAGACTTCAGTTTAATAATATAATTAATAAGTTTCACAGATGTAATAACTGATTTTTCAGTAAGCAGAAATCTCACATCACTACTGACAATAATCTTATCAGATTCAGAATGTCATAGATAATATATCAATATACTACTGAATTCAATGATATAATAGAAATTGACATATAAAGAATGCTTATTCACAGACTGCTGAGATTCATACAAGTGAATAAAAATCTCTGTATTTAATCAGTGAAAATACCTCATATTCAGCAGGGTATTTATAAGTGCATATTAAGAAATTTTATATGAACTTGAAATCACAGAAATCTCTGCAGTAGAGAGTCAAAATTTCAAGTTGTAAAGAACTATATATATAAGAGTATTATTATTTATTATAATCACTGTCTCTAGAACATCTGTTCAGAACTTCTTAGAGAGATTATCTTTCAAAAGAACAGCTCTAATCTGTCTCATGATAGTGCAGATTTCATATTCAGAAACATCATTCTGATGTGATGAATGTGATGCTGTTGATTCTCATTTGATATTATATGAATTTATAACTGTGTGCATATGTGTGAATTGAAAAACATTATTAATATCAGTCTGTAGAAAAGCAGGAACTGTATATCTGAGATTATTCATGAATCTGAGTCACAACTCAAAGTATTGAACAGTCTCATTTTTGAACTTTAAAAAATATACTCAACAGTAGTGAGTTATGTCACAGATGATAAGCATTCAATATCTGATTCTCTGATGAGACTCTAAGAGATGATCAGAGAGATCTTTCAATGTATATTCATTATCTGCAAGATTAATATAAACCTTCTCAATGAGTCAAATAGATCTAGATATTGATGTTTTCAAATAATCTCATATCATATCTGTCTTGACATATTTCTTGTAAAAGAACTTAGTCTTAGAACTCTTAATTGTGACTTCAGTATGAGAATTCTTGGCTATAGCAATTATAGCATCAGTATAAATATGACTGAGATCACAGTGTCAATTCAAAAGAGTCTTTGATATCTTTGATATCTGTGTTCTTGCATCTGCAGAATCAACATTATTAACAGTAGTGACAGCAGTTATAGAAAGATCAACTTTTCAATTAAAATTATACTCATGAGACATCATCACAATATACTTGACTGCTCTGTTCAGATGATTGAAATCCTCATTGAACTTTCACTTGTTAATCTTATATATATTGTTCTGAGTGATCTGAACTGTATGAAAAATAACACTGTTCAGAGCTCTGTAAATGAAAAATGAGGAAATAGTGAAAGATAATGGAAATCAGAATCCCTGATCTTCAAGCTTCATAAATGAGAGCAGATTAACTGTAATATTAGAAATATAGTGAACATTCTATAAGTTAATATCATCATTCTCAATCTTCAAGATAACAGTCTCAATCTTCTTGATAAACTCAGTTTCTTCAGTCACAGAATTAACAGAGATATTATCATTAAAAGATTTGATATTTGAAAAAGAATAAAGCTCATCTATTATATTCAGACTTACACATGTGTTCAAATATTAAGATTTAGAGAATGATTTTTCAGTGACTGTGAAAGAGAAATAGAACTTAATCTTTATAATTACTGCATTTACTGCTGATTAAGAACTTATTAAGTCATTCTTCTTCTCTTTCTTCTTATCATTCTTCTTTTTCTTTTTATCAGAGTGTAAGATGAAACATCTGTCAACAGTATATTCATATCTTCTGCAGTGAGTGCACTTTCATACAGATGTGCTTTTATTCTCATTTTTATTCTTATCTTTGTCTATCTTTATTCTTTTTCACAGTCACAGAATGATCTGAGACTGCTTTTCTACTCAGTGATGATATTCTGAATATATGATTGATCAGTTACTTTATTAAATTATCAATATCAATGTTGACAATGAGTCTCTAGTCAGTGAAGAAAAACTTATTTAAATATGTCTTGATAAATAGTCTTTGATAATTCTGTAGATTGTTGAGAAAAAGATCATGATATATATTCTCAGTGCTCTGACAGAGCTTCTTATAACAGATAATAAGATAGTGAAAATATCTCTGAAAAGTAAGATAATCATTCTTCTTGACTTATAATTTTATTAATTTTTTAAAGATATTAACTTGTTCTTCTATCAGTGATATTATATATTTAATATTAATCTTATCTCACAGAGCTGCAGTATTATCAGCTTTTAAGATTTTAATAGTGATTCAAATGTTTTTAATAAGACTCAATAGTATACATCTATATAGAGACTTAGAACAGATTCTTCACTTCTCAGAGTTAATATAATATGTAAAAGAGAATTCTTATTAAGTTCTTAATAAAATATCAGTTTTATTAATAACTTCTGTATTAATTAATATATCAATATATCAGGCTTCATATTTAGAGTCATCAAATATAATCACTGATTTAATATTTAGTGTATATTTAACTTTCTTCTGATATTCTCACAACTCATTTCTTATAGTGTCTCTTTACACAGAGACAGATATAGTGAGATGTTAAGTAATTTCAGTCACAGTTATCTGATTCTATAGTATTATCTGTATAAGATTTATAAGATTGTCTGCAGTGTAATAGATAGATTGATTCAGATCATCATTAAAAGTCAGTATTTCAAAGATGAGAGATAGTGAAGAATTCAATGAGTTGAAATGAATAGATTCTGCAGATGAATATTAACTCTGCTTTTCTTTATTCTAAAGTTTCTTCATTGTCTCATTATCAAATTTCATACTCTGATGAAAACTGATCTCAGTCTTATCTTGCAAGTCAGAGATCTTCTTATAATAAGTGATTATTCTATCAATAAGTTATCTAGTGAAGTATGTGATTCTGAGTCTTGAGCTGAACTCTGAAGTAACAGATGTATCACTTATATTAAGATGACTCTGCTTCTTCTAGATGTGTAAAAAAAAAAAAAAAAAAAAAAGTGATATTCTTCACAATGAAGAACACACTTTCTTAAAAAAATATATAAAGTATATGAATCTGCTGATCAGCAGATTCAGAGAAAATGAAATATCTCTAATAAAGAGTGAGAGTCTTTTCAAAAAAGATGAACTATTCATGTTAAAAAATATTGATACAATGTTCTAAAAAGAAAAACATGTCATTCAGACTATAATCTGTAGAATAGTTGAAGGTTGTATTGATAGATCTATCTACAGGAACATAATATAGTGATGGGTCACGTGATCTAGTGGGATCGCTAACCGCAACGGCCGTAAGGGCCAACATATTTGTATGGAAATTCGGGATGTAAGCCGCGTTGGTGAGGTTGACATTGAACTGCTTTCCTGCTTCATTTATCATGATAGTTCTAACAGTTCCATAACCTTCAACTTTAGTGCTGGAATCGCCTGTATAGACTTCCGCATTCGCAGGAGTAAAGGATAGGAAACGTGTTCGATTATTGCATATATGCTGTTCCGCGCCAGTATCAAAGATCCAGGAGTTTCGGAGGTAGGAGCGAGAATTTGAAGAGTTCATTGATATTTTTCTGATCTGTTGATCGATAGATTGATGATCGGTAGATTGATGATCGATAGATTGAGGATTGATAGATTGAGGATCTGATTGCTTCAGAACCATTCCTCCCAGGACTGCTTCATTGGCATCTACCATATCTGTATTCATGGATGAATCTCTAGATATCGCACGATCAATGCGTCTCTTTAATCCTTGATTCTTAAGAGCTTGATCGATCTGAGTTCTCTTCTCCCCGTTTTCCTTCCATCCAGGTGGCTTCCTTGATGGATTGAGATAGTAGCACTGGGCGTATCGGTGACGGGCTCCGTAGATGCAGTTTCCGAATGTTGCTGGTGATGAGGATTGCTGAGGTCTTCCATTAAGGGTAGCGAAGTTCATAGATTTATCTCCTTTGAGAATACCCATTTCCCTATACCGTTCCTTGAAGTCCTTAACTAACTCTATCAAAGATATGACATCTTTATCACATCGGACATCCTTAGCCCATGCCTGTGTATATCCTGCATCAATAATCAATAGCTAGGTTCGTATTTAAGAAATCTTTCTTCAAGTTGAACTGTCCAGCTATATCCGCCTCTTTGATATCATCTTCGATGAGTGACCAGTTGTTTAACCACTTCTCTATACCTTTGTTTTTCGGTGCTTTGCAGAGATCATGGTATCGGGTTCTCACATCATCTTGATAGTCTGCGGTCGTGGGGGAGAGTCGATCTCTTAACGAACGGATAATCTCCTTCACATCATCATCCTCACTGCGTACATGTAGCTCTGTGGCATCTACTGTTCTCCATATGACATCTCGTATCTCTTCATTCAATTTCTCATGGCTCCACCACGAACTCGCTCGATTTTTCGAATAAGAACCCGCCGATAGATCCATCGAAAAGCCCTCGATCATACGAGCATTTTGACCCCATCGCCGACCGCATACCCCGTGTGGTGGTGGAGTTATCCAGCCAAATGTGAACCAGACGTTGTTCGGAACTCCTGCGTGGGATTATCCCCCATTCTCCCCTACCACACCACAACCCCGGGCCAAATTGCCATACAAATTGTAAGGTGAAGAGACCTAGCCGTATGCACCAATCTTCTCGATTTTGGAAGATCCCCGATCTGTAGTTGTGGAGATATCTGAGGAGCGACCTCCGCGAAAACCCTGTCCATCTTTGATGTTCCAAAACACCAACGCCAAGTCCCACCCTCGTACCGCCCTTCCCAATCTGGCCCATCCCCAGCAGAAAAATACAAAAAGATACCTCAGTGATAATATCAAGCATATAATCAACAGACAATGAGTCAACAGCACATCAACAACTATAAAATCAGTATATTTCAAGATCTGACTGAGTCTTTGATCCCTGCACAGTGAGATATATTAAATCTAGTTTTAATATCTCAATATTCAATAGATTCTGCAAGAGATTGAGAACAGCAACACTAGATTTCTATTGAATTTGAGAATTAACTCTATATTGATATAATCATTGACAAAGTCTTCTATTTTGAGATATAAATAACCAGTTTCTCTACATCTCACTGACAATATTTATATTATTATATAGAAACAGACTTATATTCTCTATAATATCAAGACTCTGAAGAGGGAAAGTCTTGATAGAGAATATACAGTAGTGCATATCTTAGCAGTTTCTATCTCATTCTTCTGCAGCAGTTAATGCAAAAAAAAAGATCTTAGAAATAGTTTTTTACTTCTCTTGAAAAAGTAAGGTATTTTTCTTTGAGTTTTACACAATATTCTTACAAAGAATTAAAAACAGAGTTGTTTTCTGTCATAATTTCATATTCTTTTAAGTAAGAATTACTTTTTCAGTGACTGAAGAGCTTTCATTAATACTTAATTCTTTTTTACACTCTTTATTAACTGATTTGAGTTGCACACTTGTTGTGTGAGAAGAATTGAATGATTTAGAATAAAATTGAATAGTTTTAATCAATTTCTCTGCAAAAAATTGATTTATTTTTTGTCAGTTTTTCTCTTAAAAACTGTCATATTATCTGATTTATTATCAATTGATATCATACTTTTCCTCACTATATCTCAAGAAAGAGATTATAAAGATTTTATTAATTTATCTTAAAAATCAATTTTAGTTTATTAGATTCTCTTTAAAAATTTAATCTAGTTACTGAACTAGTGTGAAAAAAATCAGGTGTTTTATACATAAAAGTCTTTTATTCTTCTTTTGAAACAGTCTGATCAACTTTTCAATTGAAAACAGACTTAGAAATATCTCAATTGAAACAGTCTGATCAACTTTTCATTGAGTGAAAACAATGAGTTTAAAAATACACTCAGTTGATGTGAAAAAAGATGCTTTCTCAAATGCTATTCCTGAGATTGAAATTCTGAAGAGAAGAAAGAAAGAAGAAATAGAGAAACAACAAGTTCTTAAAATACAGAAACTTGAAAAAGCAAGCAAGATTCTTGAAAAGCAGTGTCTGAGTGAGATGAATGAAGAAGTTCTGTTAATTCTTCATGCTCAGGCTAGACAATTACAGAAGATGATCAAGTTCAAACTTGGAATCTCAAACACAGTTTAAAAAACCTTGAAAATTTCTAGTACAATCACTGACTCTTCATCTTACTCTTCTTCTTTCTGTTTTTCTACTTCTTCTTCTTCTTTAAATTGAAAGAAAATATATGCTTAAACAGCTGAATCTGCTATCTCTAAATCTGCTGTCTCAAAACCTGCTCAAAATCCTGAGAAAACTGAGAAGAATACTGCTCATGTCTCTATTCATAGAAAAGTGAAAAAGAAAATGCAAAAAGAGAAAAACTTTCAAATCTTCAGAAATAGAAGACTTATTCTCAAAGTCTCAAACCAGAATATTCTGTAAAGAAACAAGCTAAACTCAAATCTCATTTTCAGAATTAGAAATGAAATTAATCAGCAGTTCTTTTCTCAGTTAATAACTGATATTGAAGTTCAAAAACCAGTTATAGCTTCAATTGAGTCATCATTCTTTGAAAACTCTATCATTCTGACTACAATGTCTGAATTCAGTGCTGAATTCCTTATTTAGAATGAGAATCTCTGAAAGTCAGCAGTAGAATCTTTGTTAAACACAATAATTCTATCTGAAAGAGATGAAAAGTGAGACAAATTCATTCTTCATGATATTTCAGTTGAAATTTTTGACTGTGAAGAAGAAATGCTACTTCTCAAAAATGAATTGAAAGAATACAACTTCATTCAACTGAGAAAGAAGCCTGTATGACTAAATTCAATTGAATTCAGATAAAGCAGAAGAAATGCCTCTGTTCTAGTATATATAAAAATACTTGAACAGTGAAAGATCTCTGAAGTAAGAGTAGCAGATTTGAAAATGAGAGTTCATGAATACAAAGACTCAAGAATGAATCTCAAAACTCAAACACAGTGTTCAAACTGTCAAAGATATGAATACTTTGCAATCTCATATTTTAGAGACTCAAAATGTGCATTCTGTGTCAGAGATCACAAAACTAGTGAGCATAAATATAAAATATGCTTAAAAAGAGATGAAATTTGTCAACATACTCTGCTTAAGTGCTCTAATTGCAAAGAAAAACATGCATCTAGCTCAAAAGAATGTATATTTACTTCTAGAACTCAAAAGAACTGAAGAAAAGATGAAGCTCAAAGTCAATCTAGAACTGAAGAGAAGAGTCAATTCAGTAGACTTACAACTGTAAGCTTAAAAAGAAGAAACTCTCAACTATCTAAGTCTTCAAACTTCAATTCTCCAGCTAAATATAAATAGAATTTGAATTCTCAAACTTCTGTTAAGATTAGAGAATTGAGAAATAACTCTGATAATAAACTAGATATAATGTAAGTAGTTGAGATTTCTACTTTTCAGAACAGTTATAATCTACTATCTGATAATAATGATTAGATTCTACTCTACTCTCTTTTAGTATGAATATACAACAAAAATAACAAAAAAAGTTTAAAAACTCTTCAAAAATCACATTTATTCAAAATAATGTGAATAGAAACTCAAATTGTATTTATTCTTGTCTTCAAATTGTATTTGAGTAAAAAGTTAATTTTATACTGCTTCAGAAGCCGAATTTTGATGCTGAGCAAAAATATGTCATTTCTCATTCAAGCTACTACTGCTTTTTATCTCAAAAGTCTGAGATAAAGTCAAGAGTAGTGATCTGTGAAAGAAAGAGATTAAGATATCAATTTAATCTAAGATTTAATATTATATCTGACCCTGATATTCTGGTGGGTGATATTATAGATAAAGAAAATGAGTTTAATACTATACAGCTTATAAATATCTATAATGAAAAGTCATTGAAGAAAAATAACAATATCTGAACAATTGATAGAGAATTTCTGAACATAACTTCATCAAGAAACTCTATAATTGTAGAAGATTTCAATGCACATCATTTCTAATGAAATTCAGAATGCAAGAGAGTAGTGAGAGCTGATAATCTGATTGAATGAATCTTTGAGTATTCAATAGATTTGATTAATAAGTCTGATCAACAAACATTCTTTAGAAAAGATATGAAACAGAAGTCTATTATAGATCTAATATTCATATCACAAAATCTAATGAAAAGAAGACTTATAAACTGATTTATTAATTCAAATGAGATATCAGAATCAGATCATGAGATTATTCAATTTAATATTGAACTGAGTGAAAAACAAATGAGTGAAAATTCTCTTCTCTCTAATCAGTATAACTTTGAAAAAGCTGATTGAAAAGCAGTTGAAGAAAGTATAAAACTATTAAAATCTGAAAGATAGAATGAGCTATATTAGAATTCTGATCAAGATATCTCAAATGAAATGCTTAAGAATAGAGTGAAGCTTATTACATCTATTATTCTAATAAGTATTAGAGATAATATTTTAAAAAGAAAATCTTCTAAGTATTCAAAATCTTGATGAAATAAGAATATCTCATCTAAAAGAAAAGAATTAGCTACTGCTAGAAGAGATTGAAAGAATGATATAATATCTGATGAAGAGTTCAAAGCTGTCAGAAATGAACATTTTTCAGATATTAAAAGAGCTAAAACAGACTGCTGAAATAAATTTCTTGAAGAAGTATAAGAGAAGAAAGTTTTTAAAGCTTTTAACTATACTAAAACAAGAAGTGTAGTAAAACTTTCAGTCTTAGAATATAAGTTTCAGAATGAATCATATACAGCAAACTCTTTTAAGAAAAAATATCAAGCTTTTATAAGAATTCTCTTTCAGAACTCATCAGATTCAGATTCAGATTCAGAGAAAGAGAATATATTACTTCTCAACTACATTGATAAAAATAACTGGAAATGATCTGATCTTACACAAGATGAATTAGAGTCAGCTATCTTCTTAAGTTCTGTTAAAACTGCTGCAGATTCTGATTCAATTAATCACTTAATTATTCAAAATACATATTTCTACTTAAAGAATGAATATTTTGAGCTCTTTTTCAATCTCTTAAAAAATGAATATCATTCTGAATACTGAAGAGAAGTCACTGAAGTGATTCTTGTAAAATCTAATAGAAAAACTTCAATTTCTAAGTTATATAGAGTAATATCTCTATTGAACTGTCTAGAAAAGGTTTTAGAAAAGATAATAGCTACTCAACTATCTTTTATAAGCTCTATAGATAATTCTCTTTTATTCAGTGAATAAATGAGAGATAGAAAACAGTGTTCTGTAATTGACACTGTTCTCTCAGTTGTTCATGATATTCAAATAGCAAAGCATGAGAGTCTGATCTCAACTGCAGTTTTTATTAATATAAAAGAAGCATTTGATCATATTTCAAAGTCAAAGTTAATTCAGATATTGAAGATATTAAAACTGTCACTTTCTCTAATAAAATGAGTTAACTGTTTTATATCTAGAAGAATTATATAACTCTTCTTTGATAAAATAAAATAAGATAAGACTGAGATAAAAATAGAAGTATCACAGAGATCTTCAATCTCACTTATTTTATTTACAATATACACTGCATATCTATTCAAAAATAGAAATATGAGAATAGTGTAATTTTCAAGTTATGTGAATGATATTGATCTAGTCTACAGCTCAAAAACTATCAAAGAGAATTTGAAAGTAATTGAAGAAGCTGCAAAGAAAATCTTTGTTAGAGCAGATATCAATCAAATTCAATTTAATATGAATAAAACTGAGTTAATTCATTTCTTTTCTAGATTCAATGAGAAAGAACTATCTCTAACTCTTTTAAATAGAGAGATTAAACTCAGTGTAAATGTCAAATGATTAGAAGTATGATTAAACTCCAAGTTGAATTTTAAATATCACATTTAACAAAGAACTGTTAAGACAGAAAGACTATTGAATAACATAATCAGACTATTAAATACAGAGAGAAGTCTATCCTTTCAGGCTATAAGACAGTTATATATAGCCTGTATTACATCAGTAGCTGATTATGAAGTTCAAGTTTGATGAAATAATCAAGGGAATTTCACTGAACTCTTTCAAAGTCTGTAAAACAGAGCCTTGAGAAGAATTCTGAGAGCATTCAAATCATCTTCTATTAAAGCAATGAAAATTGAAGCTTCAATTCCTTCTCCTGCTATTTAATTTGAAAAGACCTGTATGAACTATGCTCTGAGAGTTGTAAAGATGAGCTCAAATCATATAATCAGAGAAAGAGTCTCTTCTTCATTTTCATCAATTAACTCTGAAAATGAACTGAATTGAAATAGATTTCTTGATTGAAATGAAAATAATTCTTCAAAGAAAATGTCTTCTCAACTGTACAGACTATACTCTCTGATTAAAAATCAATTTTCTTCTTTAAATATTGAAAAAGTTGATCATGAGAAGTTATCTCTCTGAAGAAAAAAGCTTGAATCTCTTATAGACTTATAAATAAGTGAACTATCAAAAGAGAAAGAATATGAACAGCATTTGAAGAGAATTTCTACAATCAATATAAAAGACTCTATTCTGATTTATTCAGATGACTCAAAAAATGAGAACTTGAATAGATTAGACACAAGCATTGCTTATACTGAAGATAATATTAATTTTATCTCAGATTTCTGAAATCTAGGCTCTGAATATAAAGTCTTTGATGCTGAACTATTTGTAATAGTGAAAGCTTTCAAACTCATTGAAATAAAATCTTATAAAAGAGAAAATTGTTTAAAAGAGATATGAATATTCTCTAATAGTTAAGCTGCTTTAAAAAGACTTAGAAATAGTCAGATTCATAATGATTAAATGAACCTTGAACTGATCTTAAACTCTGTTTTAAAAATTCAAAAGAGAAGAATATCAAAGCTGAGAATTCATCTACACTGAGTTCCTGCTTATATGAATATTCATGACAATGAATTGACTGATTCAGCTGTAAAAAAGAGTGCAGAATTAAGCAGATCTATTCAAAAAATTATATCCTGATCTTTTGTAAAGAGAAAAATAAAAGAATCTTGTTTAGACAAGTGAAATGAAAGCTGGCAGAAATAAAAGAAGAGTATACATTATTCAAGATTTAAAACAAAACCCAAGTGGAAATCTTGTTCAATTAAATGTAAAAAGAAAATATTCTCATCTATAATACAGCTGAAACTAGAATATGGCTATTTCAAATCTTATATACAAAGATTTGATGATAGATTTAACTCAATAGAATGCTCATTCTGCAATATAAATGAGAATTCTGAGCATATTATAATACACTGTACATTATACAATAGTCTCAGAGCCAGATTGAAAGAGAAGTATAATCTAAATCAATTAAATATGAGATTCTTATTCTCAACTGAGACAGGAATTAAATACTTAGTAGACTTTCTATCAGAAACTCAAGCAGCTATAAGAAAATAGCTAAATTCAGAATTATCTGAATATGAAGAGGAGGAAATCAATCAGATATAGTCTGTTAAAACAGCTATACACTCTCTTTTAATAATTTGTTTTATTATAGTCTCTCTTTACTTTATCTTTTTCTTTATCTTTTTCTTTTAATTTCTTTCTATCTATCTATTTAATGTGTCTATCTTTGAGACTGTGTTCTTTTTCTCTTTTCTTTTGTCATGATACTGTCAAATGATTTCAAAGTATGAGATGATGTTAAAACACTGCAATTTGTAAACAGTTTTTGTATTCTGAGCTGGAATTTTCTGATTTTGCATATCTGAAATTGATGAATGTATAATAGTTAACTTTACAGACATAGAAAAAACCCTGAGAACTAAAGTTCTCAGGTAGATGTCATAGTCTCTGACTGCATACATTTATAATTGAAGAATAATAATAATAATAATTCAATTTCTCATATTTCATATATTTGATTTTCCACGCAGTGACCTTGATGTCATATGCTATCTTGACCTCCGCGGTGGCTTCTTCTGAACACTCAGGTTCCAGAGTTTCTTCTAGTTCAGATGTAAGAATAAGTGCTCGCAGGCGATTATTCGGGTGTTTGCAGCTTGGCGTGATATGTACTGTTAACTACTAGAAGTATTCACAGTAGAAAGATAAAATGTAGAGATCAAATGTATAATAGTATTCATGAACTCCAGTCTATATAGTTGTGTGTAGCCAAGGGCTGCTAACTCTATTAATTACTCAAGAGATAGAAATAGAGGTAAAGAATCTGTAAGAAGTGAGATTTCTTATATATTCTTCTCTCTCTAAGACTTTGTCTGTAAAGCCTTTCACTGAGTGATTTCATAGAATTAGGCTCAGCACTGTAGTAATACTCACTAAAAATTCTTCACATCTATATAAAAAAAACCTCAGTGAGAAAAAATCTCTTATTATTATAAAGAAAAAAGAGTCTATCACTCAGTTTCTTATTCTATAAGATTCTTTATAACCTGCAGATCTTTCTCTGACTATTATACAGATTTATCTCATATCTTTTATATAGAAGAATTCTGATTGACTCTTAATCATTTCTGTAAAATTCTTATATAATTATCATACAAATTCATTCTTGTAGAATAGTTAAAGGTTGTATTGATAGATCTATCTACAAGAACATAATATAGTGATGAGTCACGTGATCTAGTGGAATTGCTAACCGTAACAGCTGTAACAGTCAACACCTCCTCTCAAGATAATAAGACTCATATATAAAAACACTCAAACTATCAAGATAGTCTGTCAAAACTAATACAAATGTAAAATTAAACATTCTCAACTTTTACACCTGTAAGACCTAGTAAAATCATGAATTATACAAATATTACAGTGTTTAGAGATTTAGTGAGTTCATCTGTCATTATCTGAGTGATGAGAATATATTCTAAATCAATGATTCTCTGATTCAACTGTTAATATGAAAAATGAAAACATGTGTCAATGTACTTGCTTCAGACTGTAATAACTGTTATCTTTATAAGATCTATAACATTCTTATTATCAGTGAGAATCTGTATCAGAGATGTAGTAATGAAGTCAAGCTCAATTATAAGATTCTAAATTTATGTTATCTTGTGAATCATCTCACTAAGAGTCATATATTCAGTCTCATTGAAACTTAGAGATATACAAGATTGCTTCACTAAATGTCATGAAATTGAGCTGTCTGTAAGCTTAAAAATGTAGCTGAATGTTGATTTTCTATCATTATTTAAGAGACTGGTTCAATCAGAATCTGAGTAGCTGAAGAGTAGGTAGAAATCATCAGAGAAATTGAGAGAAATAGAAAGATCAGTAGAAATGAAAAGATCAGTAGAAATGAAAAGATTGATAGAAATGAATCTCTTATACAGACTGTATCTGTAGAAAATGCTCAGATTCATGATTTCTTTCAAATAATATATAACATGTAATAGAGTCTTTTAATATTGAGATGTTGAATCAACATTCTATTGAGTAAGTAGCAAGACAGTGTGAGTGATATCAGAATATGTTTTAACTGTAAGATATTGCAAGCAACTCACATTATATTAATATCACTGAATTGTGAAATCAGTCTCTTTCTCAGATATAGAGAAATCATTAATATACAATCTATTCTTCATTGATATTCTGATGACAGCTGTATTATCAAGATAGAAATCTTTAATAAGACATTTGATATATTAATAATATATTAAATCAATTTCTTTGTCTGAACAATGAACTTTTATATTCAAATACTTAATTAACTGATGTAGATTCTTGACTTTCAATTTCTCACTAAGTATACTCACTAGTCAATCAGCATTCTCAGAAACTTCAGATATGATGTTAAAATCATTAACATAGATTGTTATATAGAGATAATATCTGAATGTATGATATCAGAGTACTGAATCATATATACTGACTGTAAATTCAAGATTACTCAACAGAGCTGTTAAGTAATTATATCAGATCTTCACTGCAGAGTTCAGGCTGTATAAACTACTCTTAATTACACAGACAAGCATTTTCAGTAAATCTGTCTCAAAACTGATGAATTGTCTCATATAGATCTTCTTAGTAAGATACTCATGCAGATATATCATCACTATATTCACTTAACAGAGTGTTTAACTGTGAAGTGCTGCTATTGTAAAAAGAATACAATTGACAGTATCAGTGATGATAGAAGCATAGATCTCTTCTCTAGAATTCTTCTTAAGTCAGTTATCACAAATCACTCAATGTGATTTTCTAAGAATATCATCAGAATCAGCATTCAGGTTCACAGGTCTATCTTTCTCAAGAAACACTTAACAGTCTGAAGCAATCAGTTCATCTCTCAGAATATCAGATCTAGAAATCAAACTTTATATATTGCATCTCTTCAGATTGATAATCTTATATTATATGAACTTCTTTCAATAATCTTCTACTCTCTCTGACTGTGATGTGACATTCTTGTAGAACTTCAGAAGGTTATCTGTAATAAAACTCAGAGTATATATAGCCAGCGATTTCGCAGGCTGCAATCATGTAGAATTCAGATCATCAATGTTAGAGATATCTTTATTATCAATCAGATGAATATCAGGTTTCAGTTTAATAACATGATTAATAAGTTTCACAGATGTAATAACCGGTTTTTCAGTGATCAGAAATCTCACATTACTACTGACAATAATCTTATCAGATTCAGAATATCATAGATGATATATTAAAGTATCACTGAATTCAATAATATAATAGAAATCAGTATATGAAGAAAGCTTATCTGCAGACTTCTGAGATTCATGTAAGTGAATAAAAACCTCTGCACTTAATCAGTGAAAATATCTCATATTCAGCAGAATATTCATAAGTGCACACTAAGAAATCTTATATGAACTTGAAATCACAGAAGTCTCTATAGTAGAGGATCAAAATTTCAAGTTATAAAGAACTGTAGATGTGAGAGTATTATTAATTATTATAATCACTGTCTCTAGAAAATCTGTTTAGAACTTCTTAGAGAGATTATCTTTCAAAAGAGCAGCTCTAATTCATCTCATAATAGTGCATGTGGCGGGCTGCGCCCGATCAATCATATAGACTATTCCATTACACTCCATAGATTCTTCCATTCCCGATCGCCGATCCGCGGCCGCTACGAACGCGCGTAGCGTACGCTCCGATTCTCGGCCACTCCTGATCGCCGATCCGCGGCCGCTACGAACGCGCGTAGTGTACACTCCGATTCTCGGCCATTCTTGATCACCAATCCTCAGCCAGTATGAACGCGCGTATATTCTTCCGCCCTGAAGCTCCACCATGTACACCACCACATACGCGTATAAATATCCATCTCAATCACTGATTCTCGCACTTTCTCTTTCTTTCCTTCTCTAATGTTTTTATCTTTGTTATATAAGACCTATCAATATTATACTGATCTATTCAGTGTAGGCCTCTTACACTATAAAAATGTTCATTGTCTTCTTATTAGGAAACAATTATTCACACATTGTCTTCTCATCAGAAATGATTATTCATTGAGAGATATCTGAACATGTAACAACATGTAAGAAACAGTCACACAGTTAAGTGAATACTGAGTCCTCAGATAGAAGCTTGCTCACCAGTCACTCTGGCCCTGCAACAAGATCTTATGAAGAGAATAAGATCTTACAAGAGAATGTCAGTGAAAGATCTGAGAGTTCTGACACTCAGATGTATAAGAATATGATTACACTTCTTCAGATTTCATAGATATCATACATCCGACAATCAATATAACCATGTCTAATGATAATATGAAACTCTTGAACATGAGCATAGATGCAGTGCCACAGTGGCTCTGAGCAATGTTGAAACTATAACAATAATAAATAGCTGATATGCATACAACTCAACAATGCCAATATGAAGAGATTCAATGATTATCACAATAAGAAACTCATGCAATTCCAGCATCTACAGAATTGAATACAAAAGCACTGAAAGAATGCTTAGATACTCTCACATATTTCAATGCTTCTGATCTCACTCTCTACTCATTATGAAGGATGAAAATGCTCATAAAACTGAGTGTAGATGGAGATTTCATCAATTCATTAATCAATCAAGATTGATATATCAATGAACAATTGAAGAATCATGTGAAACAGAAGTTTCATTCATGAATGAAAGCATGTGAATCAGTGTTGTAAATACCTGATAATATTATGAAACATCTTGATATTCTGTTCTGAGACACTGTCATGCAACAGAAAGCATTAGATTAATTACAGAGCATCTGACAGAGAAACACTTCTCTTACAATATTCATCCCTGACTTCAACACCAAGATTCTAGAAGCAGGTGATCAGTCTTGAGAGAATTGAATAAAGATTAGCATGCTCAAGAAGACATTGACTTTCAAACTCTTACAGGCTCTTATGAGTGCAGACAAAGACTCAACTTATAAAGACTTCTACACACAGCTCTGAATAATGAATGATCATCTTATCAAGCTCAAGAATATACAGAACAGTGACAGAAGACATTACATCTCAGTAACTCATACACTCACACTGAGGAATAACAATGATGCAGATGCCATGAATTGAGTAGACTTGAATGTCTATATATAAGCAAGAGTCTTCATCATCTGAACAGGCTTCTGAGTCCCTGGGATCACTTCTGAAGAAGCTGCTGATTAACATCAACATAGAGTGTGCATCAACTGTAACTGATCAGAACATATTGCTTTCAACTGCTGATTGACCTATGTGTCTTCATATTCAAGAGAAGAATCAGTGTCTTCTTGTTTGAAGAATGAATCAGCATCTGTCCACGCCAACCATGTTGCATTAGAGGAAGATTCAGAGAATAACTATAAGAATGCCCTGATGAAACAGGGAAAAGATTAGCTTCTGTTCAAATTCATAAACAGGAGCTTGAAGAGATTGAATGACAACAATTTGAAGAGAAGATGACAATGAATGTGATTCTTGTATTCACTGTGATTAATAACATGTATAATATGAAGGTCATGATAGACAGTGATCTATATCACTATGCAATGATAAAATCTTCAGTTATAAGACATCATAACCTTCAGTATATCCCTCTATCAAAACCCTGACTTCTTGCAGGATTTGATGATTCAAAAGACATTTATACCTGTTACATGATGAAGCTGATCATAGATGTAGAAGGACATCAATGTGAAGATGCCTACATGTATAAAGTTGATAATCTTGATTATAATCTTATGTTAGAACTTGCCTGACTATCTGAACAAGGCATCTTATTGAATGCTTAAAATAGAAGCTTGATATTCTCTAACAATGATAGAGTTCATGAAAATGACATTCATAAGACTATGAACCTGACACAGATCTCTGTCAACACATATAAAATACTCTGAAAAAGAAGTCATTATTAAAACCACTAACAGAGTTGCTGACAGCAAGATCATGTGTCAATCTATTCTGTCAGTCTGATCAATATCAAAAAGACTCTAGAAAAGTTATCTCATATTACAATAACAGATTCTTGTACAAAACTTTCTTAACAATATCATGAATATCTAGATGTCTTTCAACAAGACAATATTATAAATATATCTCTCTTACAAGATTCTGGAGTGAATCACAGTATCAAGTTAGAGAAAAAGAATGATAAGAACTCTGAACTGTCATGAGACTCTCTTTATAGCATGTTCTGAGATGAACTCCTTCTCCTTTGAAAGACACTCAATGATCTATTGAATAAAGAATTCATACATGTTAGTAACTCTTTCATCACAGCTTCTATTCTCTTTACAAAGAAATCAGATGAAGGACTTCAATTCTGCATGAACTACTGAGATCTGAACAGATTGACAAAGAAAGATTGATATCTCTTATCTCTCATCAATGAAACTCTAGCACAGATCAGATGAGCTCAATGATTTACAAAACTAGATATCATCACTGCATTTCATAAGATTCATATCACTGAAGAAGATGAATAACTTACAGCATTTCAAACACATTATGATCTCTTTAAATGAATAGTCACACTTTTTGAACTGACTAATGTCCTCAGTACATTTCAGAAGTATATTAACTGAGCACTTCAAGATTTCCTTAATGAGTTTGTATCTACTTATCTAGATGACATTCTCATCTTCATCAATAAATTCAGAAAAGAATATCAAGAATATGTGTAAAAGATATTACAACAGCTATAAGAAGTAGAACTACTGATAGATATTGATAAGTGTGATTTTGAAGTCAAGAGTATCAAGTATCTGAGTTTTATTATAGAAGCTGATAAGAGAATTCAAATGAATTCTGAGAAAGTCTCTGTCATTCTTGAATGAGAAGCTTCACATACTGTGAAAGATGTACAAAGCTTCATCAAATTTACTAACTTCTATCAGTAATTTATATAAAACTTCTCAGATATCATGAGATCACTTACAGATCTTACTAAGAAAGACTCAGTATTTTAATAATCAGTGAACACTGAAGCTGCATTTACACAGATGAAGAAGATATTCATTAATACTTCTCTGCTGATAACATTTGATTCTGATTATGAGACAGTTGTTGAAGCTGATTTCTCTGACTACATAACAGAAGAAGTGATATTGTAATATGATAATGAAGATGTTCTACAATCATGTGTCTTCATATCTAAGAAACTGAGTTCTGCTGAATGCAATTATAAGATCTATGATAAGGAACTTTTTGTAATTGTATACTGTTTAGAAGAATGAGACTCTGAACTCTGAAGTGTCTCTGAATTTGAGATAGTTATAGATTATAAGAATCTTAAATACTTTATAACTATCTATAAACTTACTGAACAACAGATGCAATGATCTGAGTTTCTAAGTCACTTTCATTTTACAATACACTACTGTTCTGACAGTCAGAACTCGATGACAGATGCTCTCTTATGATGAGAGCAAGATATGCTATCTGATGTAACAGATACTCACTGAATGAACTGAGAGCACTGACTCTTGAACCTGAAGATATTAATTGATCAAGATAGAACAGCTCACAGCATCATACATACTTCTCTGATTAGAACTGATATTGATATCTTCACTTCTTCTACACTGAATGAACTATGACATACAGCAGCTCAGGCTGATGAACTTCTTCAGATTCTCACTGAAGCAGTATATCAAGAAGCATCTCAATTTCTTCCAGAACTATGTATCAGAACTGATATCTCAGAATGCTCAATCAATGATAATAACACTCTATAATTTCATAAATAACACTGAGTCTCTCACTCTGAATTCTTACACACTTGAATAATACAAGAGATGCATGATTCACATATAACTGATTATTCAGGCTGTGAACAACTGTATAGAATAGTCTTCTGAGAATTCTACTGATCTGAGATATTAAACAGTATCAGACACTTCATCTAAAACTGCAATCACTGTTCTTCTATTATCTTATAAAAGAACTGTAGAAAAGATCTACTGAAATCACTTAATATCTCTGATAGAATCTGATGAGATGTAGTGATTGACTTCACTATTGACCTATCTGAGAGCAAGAGCTACAGAAACATTCTGATCATTGTTGACTGACTAAGTAAGAATATAATATTGAAATCTTGTGATAAGATGAACACTGAATAAGTCACTGAAGCCTTCTTACAAAGTTCATTCTATCAGATACATGAATTGCTGAGATCAATAGTATTGAATTAAGACTGTCAATTCATAAGCACTCTCTGAACAAGAATCTGTCAAGTTCTCAAGATTACATATCATCTGTCAACTATCTATCACTCTGAGACTGATGATGCATTGAAATGAACAATTCAGATCATAAAGAATTATCTTTGTAAGTTCTGCAATCACTCACAAGATGATTGACATGATCTTCTTCTACATGCAGAGGTCACTATCAACAGTCAAGATGCTGTTTCAACAGATATAAGTCTGTTCTTTCTTACACACAGGTATCACATGAAAGTATTGAACCTTCTAGAGATTACACAGTGCACACTGAACCTCTGCAGTTCAATTCAGATCACTGATAATATAGTAATGAAGCTCTGAGATATCTGTAACTGAGCAGAGGTCTTCATAGCAACTGTGAAACAAGACTAAGAAGATCAAATCAACATTCAATGAGATTCTGCAGAGCAGTATAAGATAGAAGACCTTGTATAATTAAATCTCAAGAATATATGAATCACATGTTCATCTTGTATACTAGACTATCACCACATCAGATATAAAGTGATAGAAGTTCTAGATAGTCATAACTATCATCTTGACATATTATCAAGAATTCATGATGTATTTCACACAAGCTTGCTCTGCTGTGTCATCATCAATCTGTTCCCTTCTCAGCTGACTTCTGACTGACAGCTGCCAGACATCATAGGAGAAGATAATGAGCTTGAGTGAGAGATTGAAGATATTCTTGATGAGAGATCTCACAGCTGCAGCTGACAATATCTGATGAAATGAGTCAGCTATGATCAACTGACCTGAACTCCAAGTTTCATGTTATCTGAAACAGCGGCCCTTGACTGATGGGAACTGCTTCTGGAAAGAGGGGGCTAATGTGACAGGCTGCGCCTGATCAATCATATAGACTATTTCATTACACTCCATAGATTCTTCCATTCCCAATTGCCAATCCGCGGCCGCTACAAACGCGCGTAGCATATGCTCTGATTCTCAGCCACTTCTGATTGCTGATTCACAGCCGCTACAAACACGCGTAGCATACACTCCGATTCTCAGCCATTCCCAATCACCAATCCTCAGCTGCTATGAACACATGTATATTCTTCCGCCCCGAAGCTCCACCATGTACACCACCACATACATGTATAAATATCCATCTCAATCACTGATTCTCACACTTTCTCTTTCTTTCCTTCTCTAACATTTTTATCTTTGTTATATAAGACCTATCAATATTATACCGATCTATTCGGCGTAGGCCTCTTACAGTGCAGATTTCATGTTCAGAAACATTATTCTGATATGATGAATATGATATCATTGATTCTCATTTGATATTATATGAATTCATAACTGTGTGTATATGTATGAATCAGAAAACACTATCAATATCAGTCTGTAGAAAAGCAGAGACTGTATACTCAAGATTACTCATGAATCTGAGTCATAACTCAAAGTATTGAACAGTCTCATTCTTGAACTTTAAAAAATATATTCAATAATAGCAAGTCACATCACAGATGATAAGTATTCAGTATTTAATCTTCTAATAAGACTCTAAGAGATGATCAGAGAGGTCTTTCAATGTATATTTATTATTTATAAGGTCAATATGAATCTTCTTAATAAGTTTAATAGATCTAGACATAAGTGTTTTTGAATAATCTTGTATTATATCTGTCTTGACACATTTCTTATAAAAGAACTTAGTCTTAGAATCTTTAATTGTGACTTCAGTATGAGAATTCTTGGCTATAGCAATTATAGCATCAGTGTGAATGTGACTGAGATCACAGTATCAGTTCAAAAGAGTCTTTGATATTCTTGTATTCTTGAGATCTGTATTCAGAACTGTAGAATCAATGTTATTAACAGTAGTAGCAGCAGTCACAGAAAGATCAACTTTTCAATTAAAATCATACTTGTGTGATATTGTAATATACTTAACTGTCTTATTCAGATAATTGAGATTCTCATTGAACTCTTATTTATTAATCTTATATATGCTGTTCTGAGCAGTCTGAACTGTATGAAAAATAACATCATTCAGAGCTCTGTAAATGAAAAATGAGAAAATAGTGAAAGACAATATAAATCAGAATCTCTGATCTTCAAGCTTCATAAATGAGAGCAGATTAACTGTAATATTAGAAATATAGTGAATATTCTGCAAGTTAACATCACTGCTCTCAATCTCTAAGATGATAGTTTCAATCTTCTTGATAAACTCAGTTTTTTCAGTCACAGAATCAACAGAGATATTATCATTAAAAAATTTAATATTTGAAAAAGAATAAAGCTCATTTATCATATTCAGGCTTGCATATATATCTAAATATCAAGATCTAGAGAATGATTTTTCAGTGACTGTAAAAGAGAAATAGAACTCAATCTTTGTAATTACTGTATTTACTACTGGTTGAGAACTTATTAAGTTATTCTTCTTCTCTTTCTTCTTATCATCATTCTTCTTATTCATCTTCTTTTTCTTTTTATCAGAGTGTAAGATAAAATATCTGTCAATAGTATATTCATATCTTCTGCAGTGAGTGCACTTTCATACAGATGTGCTTTTATTCTTATCTTTATTCTTATTCTTTTTCACAGTCACAGAATTAGTCTGAGACTGCTTTTTCCACTCAGTAATAATCTTCTTAAATGTATGATTGATTAGTTACTTCATTAAATTATTAATATCAATGTTGATAATGAGTCTCTGATCAGTGAAGAAAAACTCATTCAAATATATCTTGATAAACAGTCTTTGATAATCTTGCAGATTATTGAGAAAAAGATTATAATATACATTCTCAGTGCTCTGACAGAGCTTCTTATGACAGATAACAAGATAGCAGAAATATCTCTGAAAAGTAAGATAATCATTATTTTTAACTTATAATTTTATCAATTTCTTAAAGATATTAACTCATTCTTCAGTCAGTCATATTATATATTTAATATTAATCTTGTCTCACAGAGCTGCAGTATTATCAGCTTTTAAGATTTTAATAGTGATTTGAACATTTTTAACAAGACTTAATAGTATATATCTATATAGAGACTTGAAATGAATCCTTCACTTCTCAGAGTTAATATAATGTGTAAAAGAGAATTCTTGTTGAGTTCTCAATAGAATATCAGTTTTATCAATAACTTTCACATCAGTTAATATATCAACACATCAGGCTTTATAATTAGAGTTATCAAATGTGATCACTGATTTGATGTCTAGTACATATTTGACTTTCTTCTGGTATTTCTGCAACTTATTCCTCATAGTGTCTCTTTATACAGAGATAGATATAGTGAGATGTTAAGTGATTTCAGCTGCAGTTATTTGATTCTGTAGTATTATCTGTATAAGATTCATAAGATTGCCTGCAGTGTAATAGATAGATTGATTCAGATCATCATTAAAAGTTAGTATTTCAGAGTGTAAGAAATCCCGCTTCTCATGAATTCTTTACCTCTATTCCTATCTCTTATGTAATTAATAGAGCTAGCAGCCCTTGGCTACACACAACTATATAGACTGGAGTTTGCGAATACTATTCATAACTCAGCTTGAATGCTATTATACATTTGATCTCTACATTTTATCTTTCTACTGTAAATACTTCTAGTAGTTAATAGTACATATCACATCAAGCTGCAAACACCTGAATAATTGTCTGTGAGCACTTATTCTTACATTTCAAGCTCAGTCAGTCAGCAATTATCTGTTATAACTGAAAGAATTAGAAACTCACATACTTCAATTCCTGCAAATTCTACTGCAGGCATTCAGAAGTAGTCATCTGAATCATGAATAACTCTCATAGAAGAAGTTTCAGAGAACTTATTAATTACTTACAGAACATCATTCTCTGCATCTGTGACAGAGAAACTCTTCAAACTCATGAATAAATCAATCTCAGTGAAGAACATTCTTGAGTATCTCTCACAGAATTAAGCTATTTTTCTATAAGAAATGCTTACTGTCTGCAAACACTCTTGAATCAAGTCTCTAGACATGATCTTCAGAGACATCTATGAACTGAAAAGAAACTTTCTTAAGCTGTGACTACTTAAGATCACTTATCAAATCATAATCTATAAAAGCTTTTATAAGTTTGTATTTGAAATTGACTTACAAGCCTGACTGTGTGACATGAAAGATGAAGAAACTGTCATCTATATAATGACAGATCTCTATTACACTGAAGTCAAGAACTGGCTGAATCATCTAGAGAATGATTATAAGAGATTTCACTGATCTGTTCTCAAGATCTATCTGAAGATTAAGTTGAGAAACTTCACAAGTCAGACAGAGAATATCTGAGCTATAATCATCAATATTAGAAAAAGAGATAAGAAATCTGATGAAGACTATTTACAGTGCTTTATGAAATTATAATATAAATTAAGATCTGTGAAAACAGAGCTCTGAAACAAGATCTGAATGATAATATTTATAAAGAGACTGAATAAAGATATATAGAACAAGCTTATTGAGTAAGACTCTAAGTTCTTAACTCTGAAGAAACTAATAACTCTCATTCATTGCTTACAGATCACTATGAGAGTCACAGACTTATAAAGAGTAAATCATCAATCAGTTCTACAAGGGCTAGAACAACAGAGAACAGATTTATCAGAAAAAGATGATAAGATATAGAGAGATTCATATCTGATTACTGAGTAGAGAGAGAGAGCTTCATAAGCTTCTGTAAACAGAGTATATAATAAAGAGATTAAGAAAAAAAGATTCTACTTTATCTATTCTAAATCAGAACATCTTCATACAAACTATCTGAATAAATTAAAATAGAAATTTAGAGAGTCACAGACAGAGTCAGTAACAGTCTTCTTAAAAGTCTTGAATCTAACATCTGAATCTGTTGCTCTCTCAATGAAAATACTTGCTTATGAGAAGAGACTGCACTGCAGTACTGCTATCTCACAAGCATGAAAAGTATTGATAAACTCAGAATCTCAGGTTACTGTAATGTCTCTAAAGCTTACAGAGTGTATGAGCTGAAAGATGAAGACTGAGAATCTGCTCTTATAATAAGCAGAGCATGAGAACTCAGATCTGAGAACTGAGAAACTCATAAGAGTTATCTTTGAATTGTAAGATCTCTCTGAAATCTGAAGAAGATTTACAGAAACTGTGATTATTACAGATATCACAGATGACATGTACTTGAGACTTATATAACTTTAAAGATACAATTCACACATAGCTGTCTGCAAGTCAGATTTATACTTTCAATCAGTGTTGACAGACTCACTTATGAAGATAGAATCAGTTAATACTGCAGAGTTGATTAGAGAAGATAAGTTTATCTATATAATAACTTTATAAGTATCTGAGAATCTCACAGTCATGAAAACTGAGCTTCAGATATCAGAGAAATATCAAGATCTCACAGAGATATTCAGCTCAGTAAAGACAGCTAAGCTTTCTTCTTACTATGAGAAGAATCTGATAATAGATTTGATAGAAGAGCAGAAATCCTTCTGAGAATCAATCTATAAGCTCTTTTATCATAAGACAGAGATCTTACAGACCTATGTGAAGAAGAATCTGAAGAATGACTTTATTCAATTTTTACAGGTCTCTGTGAAAGTCTCTGTGATATTCATGAAGAAGAAGAATGAAGATCTCAGATTATATATAGACTACTGTAATCTGAACTTCAAGATAATAAAGAGCTGCTATTTTCTATCTCTGATTAAGAATGTAATCAATCATCTTATAAGAGCTGTTATATTCACATAACTGAATGTGATTAATATATATACACAGCTGTGAATACAGTCTGAGAATGAATGAAAGACTGTCTTTAAAACTACACTGAGATTGTTTGAATATCTAGTAATATCTTTTAATCTGACTAATGTTCTCACAGCATTTCAGTCTTTCATTAATAAAATACTTCATGCATATCTGAATATCTTTATAATAATATATCTGAATAATGTGATGATGTACTCTGTGAAGAAGAAAGAACACACTGAGTATATATAAAGTGTGTTAAAGATCTTAGATGAGACAGAACTGTATATTAAGCTTACAAAGTGTAACTTCAGTACTCATTGAATTAATTTCCTAGAATATGTAATTATTATAGATGATATTCAGATGAAATCTTCACAGATTGAGACTATTCTATTATAACTGAAGCTAACTAGTATTTATAAGATTCAGATCTTTCTGAGCTTTGTGAATTTCTATAGATGATTTATCTTTATATTTGTGAGAATCTTCTTGAATCTTACAGACATGCTGAAGAGTGAAAATAAGAAAAAGTTATTCTGTAAATGAAGAATGAAAAGATTGTTAAGAAGAGAGAACTATAAGAACTTTCTTATCTCAGAAGCTTACAGAGTCTTTATAAGATTGAAACAGATATTCACAGATACAGTAATACTGTTTCACTTTGATCTCTTACTCTTAATCAGATTGAAGACAGATGTCTTCTTCTTTACAATTTCAGAAATAGTCTTGTAACTACAGTTAAATGAGAACTGAGTTTCAGTGATCTTTTTCTCATGAAAGATGCAATCTGTGAAGATCAACTATAACATTCATAATCAGAAGCTTCTTATAATAGTGAAATTCTTTCATCACTGATATCACTACTTTAAGAGTCTTATGACAGTGATTACTGTTAGAACTGATCATGACAGCTTACAATAGTTTACTTTAATCAAGAAACTCTCATAATAATAGATTTACTGAGCTTAGAGACTGAGTGAGTTCTGATTCAAGATAGAATATATCAAGAGAACTAAGAACTCAGTGAACAGACTCTCTTACAGATCAGACTATGTTAAGAAGATCAGAGTGACAGATACAGAAAGACTAGAGAAGATAGAAAAGCTTTATAAGATACTCAGACTGAGTGTTATGAAGAGATTGACTGAAGAGTCTCTCAATCTCTTATAAGAGAAGAAGAAAGAGAGAGAAAAGAAGTCTGTATAACTACTCTCTATAATACTGAGAGTCAACACTCTGAGAATCTCTGTAAGAATTCTTGAAGAGAGTATCTATAATCTGAAGAATTTGTGAACTTTGAGAAGCACTGTGAAAGATCTGATGTAAGAAAAAACAGAGTATAAGTCTTTATAAAATCTTCTATTCAGATTGTCTGAACTGCAACTGAAGAATGAATATACTCAGTATATTCAGAAACTGCTCATAGCAGAGATCAATCCTGTAGAAATAAAGAATTGAAGAGACTTAAATAACCTCTTATAAAGAGAGAGCTGAATTTATATACTTATAAATGAGTTTCTACATATAGAACTTATTAAAAGATATTATAACTCTTCTCTAACAGGTCATTTTACAGATACTAGAACTCATGAGTTACTTATAAGAAAATACTTCTGACTGAAGATATGAGAACTTGTGAAGAAGATAGTGAATTCTTATACTATTTATCAGAATTCACAGATAGTGTGATTCAGATTATATAAAGAACTTACTTCTCTACTCATCTCATGAAAATCTTGAGAACAGCTAGAAATGAATACTCTTATAAGTCTCTCTGAAAGTAAGAATATATATAATGCCTGCTTTGACAGTGTACTGATAATAGTGAATCACTTTATTAAGATAGCACACTTTATACTCATCTGTAAGAACTTGAAGTTAAAGAATTTGACTCATATCTTTATCTGCAATGTGATTCAGTTGTATGAGTTATCTGTGAATATTATCTCAGATAGAGAATCAATCTTCATAGAAGAGTTCTGATCTGATCTGATAACTATACTGAAGATCTCATAAGATCTAAGTATGACTTTTCATCAACAGACAGATGATCAGATAGAATATCTGATAAGTATATTAAAACAGTATCTGCAGTGCTTTGTTAATTACAATCAGAATGACTGAGTGTATTGATTATCACTTACAGAGTTTATATACAACAACTCAAAGCATGTCAGTACAGATAAAACCCTCTTTAAAATACTTATCAGAACTCATTTATGAATGATTCTGATAGATCTATGAGAGTATACTATAGAGTGTAATAATGCCTATGAACAGACTAAGAGAATTCAGAAGATTCAGAAGAAAGCTTATAAATTCTTGAAAAAGACTTAAGAGTATCAGAAGAGATACTATGACTTTAAGCATATTATAAAGAGTTTTAAGAAAGATGATAGAGTCTGACTAAGTCTAGAAAACATTATTATATAAAGATCTAGTAAGAAGCTGAATCTCTTATGAATAGAATCTTGTAAGATTATGAAGAAAGTTAGCTCACAGTTCTACAGACTGAAACTGTTATCTGAGTTGTAGATATATAATGTTTTTCATGTCTCTTTACTCTGTAAATATAAGAAATTCTCAGAAGAGAACTCTGTGACTTATCACTCTATTTATAAAGCACTAGAGAGTGAAAGAGAATATCAGATTAAAGAGATTATTGACTCAGAGAAGCAAGATTACAAGCTCTGATTCAAGATTCAGTGATAAGAGTATTCTGATAAGATAAATGAGTTTACTTAAGAATCATTCAGATAGATAAGATATCTGCAGAAGCTGAGACATGACTTTCATACTGTAAATTCTGATAAGTCAGAATAACACAGTCTTTACTAAGAATCTGATTGTGATAAAGATATTAACACTGTTATTTATGAATTCTAGTCTATAAGATAGTGAGTTTCTACTGAGATGAACAGTCTGCAGTGTATATAAGAAAAGAAGAAATCATATTCTCATTAAAGCTAAAAAATAAGAAAATAAACAGGGCTGTGAACACAATTTAGAGATTAATAAAGAAAAAATAAAGAAAATTCATACTTACATTCTCAATATCTGTAACACTTAATTTTCTCATAACTATTAATTTCTCTCTTTAAAGAAGCAGAGAGTATTATATCTGCAGTACAGACAATTATTGCATTTGATATGAAGACTATCAGAAATACACAGACTTCAGAAGAGCTGAACATCAGAGTATATATAGTTGCAGCAGAGTCTTGAGAGCTGATTATCTGTATATATAACTAGATATCTCTCACAAAGCTGTATCTACTCTCTCAGTTATGCTGAAGTATTCAGTCTGAAAATAATTGAGATATGAAGAGAGAGCTCATCTGTTCAGATCAACTTCTGTCATGAATTCATGATATTCATATTGTCTTAATTACTCAGATTTTACAGATATCTGAAGACTTATCTTTCATTAACAATGAGATTACAGAAATGCACTGCAGTGTGAGAATCATTGATAGAGAATCTAGATATATTTACATATATCTGATCAGAGATTGTGTAAGCAGAGAGAGAGTGATCATAGGCCTGTAAGACTGCAGAAGATACTGACAACACTGAGAGCTTTGCAAAAACTGTTAGCTAGAATCTGTAAGAAATTACTTATAAGAAGACTTACAGCAAAGAAGAAAACTGCACTGCTTAAAGTCAGAAACTGATCTGAAAGAGATAGAAGATTGATCACTGATCTGAAGATCAGATACAGTAATGAGACTGAGAGAAGTAAAGATATAGTTGTGAGTAACAGTATCTCTGCTTCATCAGCTGATAAAAAGTGATCAGAGAAGTTATAAGAATACTTATAAGAAGCTCAGCAGCAGTCAGACATTATTTATGAAAATATTGAAATTGAAAAATTTTTTTATTCTTGAAAAGTTCTTGAATCAATATATAGATATTATCAGAAACACTCTCTCTCTATTATCTGAGTGAAAACACTTTATAAATGAATGAGAATACTCACAGTTGTAAGAATGAGAGCTATTACAGAAAAAGAAAAAAGAAGATGAGATTCTGTGAACAGATCTGAGATATTTATACTACTCTAGAGAGATTTGCTTACACTGTGAGTGATTTTACAGAACAGTCAGATCACTCTAGTAAATAAGAGTGATTGTGAATCATAGATCTGAATCTTTCTATATGACTATAAAGAGTGATTGCAGACTGTGAATATCTTGATTCTACAATTCTACAGAGTTGATGAAAGAATGGAAAATTTCTCACAATTTTACAGTGTTAAAGAACAATAATTTGTAAGAATGAGTGAAAGATTAACTCATGAATACTTCTCTTTAATAAGAGTGATCTCATAGAGAGTGATTCATCTGTGAGATGAATCTGTGTAATAATCATATAAAAATCTTATAATTATTATTATTATTCTTCAATTATAGATGTATGCAGTCAGAGACTATGACATCTACCTGAGAACTTTAGTTCTCAGGGTTTTTTCTATGTCTGTAAAGTTAACTATTATACATTCATCAATTTCAGATATGCAAAATCAGAAAATTCCAGCCCAGAATACAAAAACTGTTTACAAATTGCAGTGTTTTAACATCTTTTGATACTTTGAAATCATTTGACAATATCATGACAAAAGAAAAGAGAAAAAGAACACAGTCTCAAAGATAGACACATTAAATAAATAGATAGAAAGAAATTGAAAGAAAAGGATAAAGAAAAAGATAAAGTAAAGAGAGACTATAACAAAACAAATTATTAAAAGAGAGTGTATAGCTGTTTTAACAGACTATATCTGATTTATTTCCTCCTCTTCATACTCAGATAATTCTGAATTTAGCCATTTTCTTGTAGCTGCTTGAGTTTCTGATAGAAAGTCTATTAAGTATTTAATTCCTGTCTCAGTTGAGAATAAGAATCTCATATTTAATTGATTTAGATCATACTTCTCTTTCAATCTGGCTCTGAGACTATTGTATAATGCACAGTGCATTACAATATGCTCAGGATTCTCATTTGTATTGCAGAATGAGCATTCTATTGAGTCAAATCTATCATCAAATCTTTGTATATAAGATTTGAAATAGCCATGTCCTAGTTTCAGCTGTATTATAGATGAGAATATTTTCTTTTTACATTTAATTGAACAAGATTTCCACTTGGGTTTTGTTTCAAATCTTGAATAATGTATACTCTTCTTTTGTTTCTGCCAGCTTTCATTCCACTTGTCTAAACAAGATTCTTTTATTTTTCTCTTTATAAAAGACCAGGACACAATTTTTTGAATAGATCTGCTTAATTCTGCACCCTTTTTTGCAGCTGAATCAGCCAATTCATTACCATGAATATTCATGTGAGCAGGAACCCAGTGTAGATGAATTATCAGCTTTGATGTTCTTCTCTTTTGAATTTTCAAAACAGAGTTTAAGATCAGTTCAAGATTCATTTGACCATTATGAATCTGACTATTTCTAAGTCTTTTTAAAGCAGCTTGACTATCAGAGAATATCCATGCCTCTTTCAAACAATTTCCTCTTTTATGAGATTTTATTTCAATGAGTTTGAAAGCTTTCACTATTGCAAATAGTTCAGCATCAAAGACTTCACATTCAGAGCCTAGATTCCAGAAATCTGAGATAAAATTAATATTATCTTCAGTATAAGCAATGCCTGCACCTAATCTATTCAAGTTCTCATTTTTTGAGCCATCTGAATAAACCAGAATAGAGTCTTTTATATTGATTGTAGAAATTCTCTTCAAATGCTGTTCATATTCTTTCTCTTTTGATAGTTCACTTATTTGTAAGTCTATAAGAGATTCAAGCTTTTCTCTCCAGGGAGATAACTTCTCATGATCAACTTTTTCAACATTTAAAGAAGAAAATTGATTTTTAATCAGAGAGCATAGTCTGTACAGTTGAGAAGGCATTTTCTTTGAAGAATTATTTTCATTCCAATCAAGAAATCTATTCCAATCCAGTTCATTTCCAGAGTTAATTGATGGAAATGAAGAAGAGACTCTTTCTCTGATTATATGATTTGAGCTCATCTTTACAACTCTCAGAGCATAGTTCATACAGGCCTTTTCAAATCTAATAGCAGGAGGAGGAATTGAAGCTTCAATTTCCATTGCTTTAATAGGAGATGATTTGAATGCTCTCAGAATTCTTCTCAAGGCTCTGTTTTGCAGACTTTGAAAGAGTTCAGTGAAATTCCCTTGATTATTCCACCAAACTTGAACTCCATAATCAGCTACTGATGTGATACAGGCTATATATAACTGTCTCATAGCCTGAAAGGATAGACCTCTCTCTGTATTTGATAGTCTGATTATGTTGTTCAATAGTCTTTCTGCCTTGACAGTTCTTTGTTGAATGTGATATTTAAAATTCAACTTGGAGTTTAACCATACTCCTAACCATTTGACATTTACACTGGGTTTAATCTCTCTATTTAAAAGAGTTAGAGATAGTTCTTTCTCATTGAGTCTAGGAAAGAAATGAATTAACTCAGTTTTATCCATATCAAATTGAATTTGATTGATATCTGCTCTAACAAAGATTTCCTTTGCAGCTTCTTCAATTACTTTCAAATTCTCTTTGATAGTTTTTGAGCTGTAGACTAGACCAATATCATCCACATAACTCGGAGATCGCACTATTCTCATATTTCTATTTTTGAATAGATATGCAGTGTATATTGCAAATAAAATGGGTGAGATTGGAGATCCCTGTGGTACTCCTATTTTTATCTCAGTCTTGTCTTGTTTCATTCCATCAAAGAAGAGTTGTATAATTCTTTTAGACATAAAACAGTTAACCCATTTTATTAGAGAAAGTGGCAGTTTTAATATCTTCAATGTCTGAATTAACTTTGACTTTGAAACATGATCAAATGCTCCCTTTATATCAATAAAAAAAATCTTATAAAAATGATTGAGAGTTAATCAGAACTCTTCTGTATGAAAGATGTGAAATAAATCTGTATAATAATCAGAGAAGAATCTGTAGATTATAAAGAATCTCATAGAACAAGGAACTGAGTGACAGACTCTTTTCTCTTTATAATAATAAGGGATTTTTCCTCACTGAGATTTTTTATAGATGTGAAGAATTTTTAGTGAGTATCACTGCAGTACTGAGCTGATTCTATGAAGTCACTCAGTGAAAGACTTCACAGATGAAGTCTTAGAGAGAGAAGAATATGTAAGTAATCTCACTTCTCATGAATTCTTTATCTCTATTTCTATCTCTCATATAATTAATAGAGCTAGCAGCCCTTGGCTACACACAACTATATAGACTGAAGTTTGTGAATACTATTCACAACTCAGCTTGAATGCTATTATACATTTGATCTCTACATTTTATCTTTCTACTGTGAATACTTCTAGTAGTTAACAGTACATATCACGCCAAGCTGCAAACACCCGAATAATCGCCTGCAAGCACTTATTCTTACACAGAGATAAGAGATGATGAAGAATTTAATAAGTTGAAATGAACAGATTCTGTAGATGAATATTAACTCTGCTTTTCTTTATTCTGAAGTTTCTTCATTATCTCATTCTTAAATTTCATACTCTGGTGAAAACTGATCTTAGTCTTATCTTACAAGTCAGAAGCCTTCTTATAATGAGTAATTATTCTATTAATGAGTTATCTAGTGAAGTGTGTGATTCTGAGTCTTGAACTGAACTCTGAAGTAACAGATAGACTGGCCGCTGAGATCATGAATTTCATATTTAATCTCATTTGATCTGATCTCATACATTTCTTGGCATGAATCCCGCTGGGACTGGCTATTAAAAAAACATGTAAAGTGACTATATATCAGATCTTAAAATGAAACCATGACTTGAAAAAAATGAGAAAGTGATCTCATTTAGTCTCATTTAGTCTCATTCTTAACATAAAGTTACTATTTTTAGACATTTTAAGGTTTTTTTTAGACTATTTTTAATTTTTTAAAAAGTAACACTTTTTGGTAATGCTCAAATGAGATTTAAAGTCATTTAAAGAAATAAAAATAATTTAAATTGAGAAGTGAAAATCATGATTCTATTTGAAAAATGTGATAAGAGTAGACAGTAAGTCTCACTGAAACAGTATAAGACTACTATCTAATGTTAAAACCGTGTAATGAGATCAGTTGAATTGATAATGAGACTATCAAAAAATCTGATTCTGATCTCAGACACAGTCACACGGTCAGTCTAGTAACAGATGTATTACTTATATCAAGATTGCTCTGCTTCTTCTAGATATATAAAAAAAAAGTGATATTCTTCACAATGAAGAATGTGCTTTCTTAAAAATATAAAGTATATAAATCTACTGATCAGCAGATTCAGAGAAAATGAAATATCTCTAATAAAGAGTAAGAGTCTTTTCAAAAAAGATAAACTATTCTTGTCAAAAATGTTAATACAATATTTTAAAAAGAAAAATATGCTATTCAGACTATAATCTGTAGAATAGTTGAAGGTTGTATTAATAGATCTATCTACAAGAATATAATATAGTGGTGAGTCACGTGATCTAGTGAGATCACTAACCGTAACAGCCGTAACGGTCAACAATTCTATATCTTTTAATCTAAAGAATTTCAGTTAATCTTCAATTCTTTTTCTGTAAGATTCTTAGATAATTATTACACAGATTCATTCTGTAGATGAATCACTTTCTATAAGATTATCTTTATCAAAAAGAAGTATTTATAAGTTAATCTTTTACTTATTCTTATAAATCATCATTCTTTAATACTGTAGAAATGTGAGAAATTTTTCATTCTTTCATTAACTCTGTAGAATTATAGAATCAAGATATTTACAGTCTGTAATTACTTTTTATAGTTATATAGAAAGATTCAGATCTGTAATTTATAATCACTCTTTATTTACTAAAGTAATCTGACTATTCTATAAGATTATTCACAGTGTAAATAAATCTCTCTAAAGTAGTATAAATATCTTCATAGTATTTTATCCAACCGCTCCACCACGAACTCGCTCGATTTTTCGAATAAGAACCCGCTGATAGATTCATCAAAAAGCCCTCGATTATACAAGCATTCTGACCCCATCGCCGACCGCATACTCTGTGTGATGGTGAAGTTATTCAGCCAAATGTGAACCAGACATTGTTCAAAACTCCTGTGTGAGATTATCCCCTGTTCTTCTCTATCACATCACAACCCTGGGACAAAGTGCTATACAAATTGTGAGATGAAGAGACCTAGTCATATGCATCAATCTTCTCAATTTTGAAAGATCTCTGATCTGTAGTTGTAGAAATATCTGAGAAGTGATCTCTGTGAAAACCCTGTTCATCTTTGATGTTTCAAAACACTAACATTAAGTCTCACTCTCATACCGCTCTTTCTAATCTGGCTCATTCTCAGCAGAAAAATACAAAAAGATATCTCAGTGATAATATCAAGTATATAATTAACAGTCACTTCTGAAGTGTAATCTCTGCAGTCTGTTCTTCAGTGTATCTAGATATTAATATCAAGTCTCACTCTCATATCATCTCTCTCAATCTGGCTAATTTCTGGCAGAAAAGTATAAAAAGATACCTCAGCAACTGTATTTGATATATAATCAGCAGATATAATAACTATAAAATCAGTATATCTCAAGATCTGACTGAGCCTTTGATCCCTGCATAGTGAGATATATTAAATATAGTTTTAATATCTCAATATTCAATAGATTCTGCAAGAGATTGAGAACAGCAATACTAGATTTCTATTGAATTTAAGAATTAACTCTATATTGATATAATCATTGATAAAGTCTTCTATTTTAAGATATAAATAATCAGTTTCTCTACATCTCACTGATAATATTTATATTATTATATAGAAACAGACTTATATTCTCTATAATATCAAGACTCTGAAGAGAGAAAGTCTTGATAGAGAGTATACAGTAGTATATATCTTAGCAGTTTCTATCTCATTCTTCTGCAGCAGTTAATACAAAAAAAAGATCTTAGAAATAGTTTTTTACTTCTCTTGAAAAAGTAAGATGTTTTTCTCTGAGTTTTATACAATATTCTTACAAAGAATTAAAAACAGAGCTGTTTTCTGTCATAATTTCATATTCTTTTAAATAAGAATTACTTTTTCAGTGACTGAAGAGCTTTCATTAATACTTAATTCTTTTTTACACTCTTTATTAACTGATTTGAGTTGTATACTTATTGTGTGAGAAGAATTGAATAATTTAGAATAAAATTGAATAGTTTTAATCAATTTCTCTGAAAAAAATTGATTTATTTTTTATCAGTTTTTCTCTCAAAAACTGTCATATTATCTGATTTATTATTAATTGATATTATACTTTTTCTCACTATATTTCAAGAAAGAGATTGTAAAGATTTTATTAATTTATCTTAAAAATTAATTTTAGTTTATTAGATTCTCTTCAAAAATCTAATCTAGTCACTGAACTAGTGTGAAAAAAAATTAGATACTTTATATATAAAAGTCTTTTATTCTTCTTTTGAAACAGTCTAATTAACTTTTCAATTAAAAATAGACTTAGAAATCTCTTAATTAAAACAGTCTGATTAACTTTTCAAAAGATTTTAATATATATCTTAATTAAAATAGTCTGACCAACTTTTCATTGAGTGAGAATAATGAGTTCAAAAATACACTCAGTTAATGTAAAAAAAGATGCTTTCTTAAATACTATTTCTAAGATTGAAATTCTGAAGAGAAGAAAGAAAGAAGAAATAAAGAAATAATAAGTTCTTAAAATACAGAAACTTGAAAAAGTAAGCAAGATTCTTGAAAAGCAGTATGTAAGTAAGATAAATAAAGAAATTCTATTAATTCTTCATACTCAGACTAGATAACTATAGAAGATGATTAAGTTCAAACTTAGAATTTACAGTTATGAGTTTACTGACTTGACTATTCTCTTCAGTTCTAGATTTACTCTGAGCTTCATCTTTTCTTCAGTTCTTTTGAGTTCTTAGAGTAAATATACATTCTTTTGAGCTAGATGCATGTTTTTCTTTACAATTAGAGCATTTAAGCAGAGTGTGTTGACATATTTCATCTCTTTTTGAGCATGTTTCACATTTATACTCACTAGTTTTGTGATCTCTGACATAGAATGCACATTTTGAGTCTCTGAAATAGAAGATTGCAAAGTATTCATATCTTTGACAGTTTGAACACTGTGTTTGAGCTTTGAGATTCATTCTTGAGTCTTTGTATTCATGAACTCTCATTTTCAAACCTGTTACTCTTACTTCAGAGATCTTTGACTGTTTCATTGTCTTTGTATATACTAGAACAGAGACATTTCTTCTGCTTTATCTGAACTCAATTGAATTTAATTATACAGACTTCTTTCTCAGTTGAATAGAGTTGTATTCTTCTAATTTATTTTTGAGAAGTAGCATTTCTTCTTCACAGTCAAAAATTTCAACTGAAATATTATAAAGAATGAATTTATCTCACTTTTCATCTCTCTCAGATAGAATTATTGTGTTTAACAAAGATTCTACTACTGATTTTCAGAGATTCTTATTCTGAATAAGGAATTCAGCACTGAATTCAGACATTATAGTCAGAATGATAAAGTTTTCAAAGAAGAATGACTCAATTGAAGCTATAACTGGTTTTTAAACTTCAATATCAGTTATTAACTGAGAAAAGAACTGCTGATTAATTTCATTTCTAATTCTGAAAATAAGATTTGAGTTTAGCTTATTTCTCTGTAATATATTCTGATTTGAGACTTTGAGAATAAGTCTTCTATTTCTAAAGATTTGAAGATTTTTCTCTTTTTATATTTTTTTCTTCACTCTTCTATCACTAGAAGTATGAGCAGTATTCTTCTCAGTTTTCTCAGAATTTTGAGCAGATTTTAAGATAGCAGATTTAGAGATAGCAGATTTAGAGATAGTAGATTCAGCTGCTTGAGTATATATTTTCTTCTGATTTAAAGAAGAAGAAGAAGAAGAAGTAGAAAAGAAAGAAGAGTAAACTGAAGAGTCAGTGATTATATTAGAAATTTTCAAAGTTTTTTGAACTGTGTTTGAAATTCTAAGTTTGAACTTAATCACTTTCTATAGTTATCTAGTCTGAGTATGAAGAATTAACAGAACTTCTTCATTTATCTCACTCAGATACTGCTTTTTAAGAATTTTACTTACTTTTTCAAGTTTCTGTATTTTAAAAACTTATTATTTCTCTATTTCTTCTTTCTTTCTTCTCTTCAGAATTTCAATCTCAGAAATAGTATTTGAGAAAGCATCTTTTTTTATATTAACTGAGTGTACTTTTGAACTCATTATTCTTACTCAATGAAAAGTTGATCAGACTAATTTAATTAAGATATTTTTTAAACTCTTTTGAATTGAAAAGTTGATCAGACTGTTTCAATTAAGAGATTTCTAAGTCTGTTTTCAATTGAAAAGTTAGTCAGACTATTTTAAAAGAAGAATAACAGACTTTTGTATATAAAATATCTGATTTTTTTCACACTAGTTCAGTAACTAGATTAGATTTTTGAAGAGAATCTAATAAACTAAAATTAATTTTTAAGATAAATTAATAAAATCTTTACAATCTCTTTCTTAAAATACAGTGAGAAAAAGTATGATATCAATTAATAGTAAATCAGATAATATGACAGTTTTTGAGAGAAAAACTGATAAAAAATAAATCAATTTTTTACAGAGAAATTGATTAAAACTATTTAATTTTATTCTAAATTATTCAATTCTTCTCACACAATAAGTGTACAACTCAAATCAGTTAATAAAGAGTATAAAAAAGAATTAAGTATTAATGAAAGCTCTTCAGCTACTGAAAAAGTAATTCTTACTTAAAAGAATATAAAATTATGATAGAAAATAACTCTGTTTTTAATTCTTTATAAGAATATTATATAAAACTCAGAGAAAAATATCTTACTTTTTTAAGAGAAGTAAAAAACTATTTCTAAGATCTTTTTTTTTTATATTAACTACTGTAGAAGAATAAGATAGAAACTGCTAAAATATATACTACTATATATTCTCTATCAAGACTTTCTCTCTTCAGAGTCTTGATATTATAGAGAATATAAGTCTGTTTCTATATAATAATGTAAATATTGTCAGCAAGATGTAGAGAAACTAATTATTTATATCTTAAAATAGAAGACTTTATCAATGATTATATTAATATAGAGTTAATTCTTAAATTCAATAGAAATCTAGTATTACTGTTCTCAATTTCTTACAGAATCTATTGAATATTAAGATATTAAAACTAGATTTAATATATCTCACTGTGCAGAGATCAAAGACTCAGTCAGATCTTGAAGTATACTGATTTTATAGTTATTATATCTGCTGATTATGTATTAAGTACAGTTACTGAGATATCTTTTTATACTTTTCTGTCAGAGATGAGCCAGATTGAGAGAAGTGATATAAGAATGAGACTTGATATTAATGTCTAGATACACTGAAGACAGACTGTGAAGATTGCACTTTAGAAGTGACTGTTGATTATATACTTGATATTATTATCAAGATATCTTTTTGTATTTTTCTGTCAGAGATGAGTCAGATTGAGAAGAGTGATATAAGAGTGAGACTTAGCATTGATGTTTTGAAACATCAAAGATAAACAGGGTTTTCACAGAGATCACTCATCAGATATCATCACAACTACAGATCAGAAATCTTTCAAAATCAAGAAGATTGATGCATATGACTAGATCTCTTCACCTTATAATTTGTATGGCTCTTTGGCCTGAGGTTGTGATGTGATATGAGAGAACAGGGGATAATCTCACACAGAAGTTTCAAACAATGTTCAGTTCACATTTGACTGAATAACTCCACCATCACACAGGGTATGCAGTCGGCGATGGGGTCAGAATGCTCATATGATTGAGGGCTTTTTGATGAATCTATCAGTGAGTTCTTATTCAAAAAATTGAGTGAGTTTGTGATGAAGCTTTTGAGCGTACGCCTGTGACATTGATTTCAAATCACATTGAACAGCTCATGATACTATACATACTTCTTCAGTTAGAACTGTCACTGATATCTCAACTTCTTCTGAATCTATATTAGATGAGTTATAATATACAGCAGCTAAAATTAATGAACTTCTCTAAGTACTTACTGAAGCAGTATAATAAGAAATATTCTGATTTCTCTCATAACTATGTGTAAGAACTGACATCTCAGAATATTTAATTAATAATAATAACACTTTATAATTTTATAAACAATGCTGAGTTTCTCACTCTAAACTCTTATATATCTGAACAATATAAGAGATGCATGATTTATATATAACTAATTATTCAGACTGTGAATAACTGTATAGAATGATCTCTTAAGAGTTCTATTAATCTGAGATATTAAACAGTATCAGATGCTTCATCTGAAACTGTAATCACTGTTCTTCTATTATCTTATAAAAGAACTGTAGAAAAGATCTATTAAAATCACTTAATATTTCTGATAGAATCTGATAAGATGTAGTAATTAACTTCACTATTAATCTATCTAAGAGTAAAGATTATATAAACATTCTGATTATTATTAACTAACTAAGTAAGAATGTAATATTGAAATCTTGTGATAAGATAAATACTGAATAAGTTATTAAAGTCTTCTTACAGAGTTCATTCTATCAGATGTATGAGTTACTGAGATTAATAGTATTAGATCAGAGCTGTTAATTTATAAGCACTCTTTGAATAAGAATCTGTCAAGTTCTCAAAATTATATATTATCTGTCAACTGTCTATCACTCTGAGACTGATGATACATCAGAACAGATAATTCAGACTGTAAAGAATTATCTTTATAAGTTCTGTAATTATTTATAAAATAATTGACACAATCTTCTTCTACACACAGAGATCACTATCAATAGTTGAGATGTTATTTTAACAGATATAAGCTTATTCTTTCTTATACATGAATATTATATGAAAGTGTTGAATTTTTTAGAGATTATACAGTTCACACTGAATTCTCACAATCTGATTCAAATCACTGATAATATAGTAATAAAGCTCTGAGATGTCTGCAACTGAGCAGAGGTCTTTAAGATGATTATAAAACAAGATTAAGAAGATTAAATCAATATCTGACAAGATCTCACAGAGCAGTATAAGATAGAAGATCTTGTATAATTGAATCTCAAGAATATATGAATCACACATTCATCTCATACACTAGATTACTATTACATTAGATATAAAATAATAGAAGTTTTAGATAGTTATAACTATTATCTTGATACATTATCAGAAATTCATAATATCTTTTATACAAGCTTACTCTGCTGTGCTATCACTGATTTATTCTCTTCTCAACTGACTTCTGACTGACAGTCATCAGACATCATAGAAGAAGATAATAAGCTTGAGTGACAGATTGAGAATATTCTTGATAAGAGACTCTATGACTGCAGCTAATAATATCTTATGAAATGAATCAGCTATGATCAACTGATCTGAACTCTGAGTTCAGTATTATTCAAAACAGCAGCTCTTGACTGATGAGAACTGCTTCTGAAAGAGAGAGACTAATATGACAGACTGCACTCAATCAATCATATAGACTATTTCATACACTTTATAGATTTCTATCATCTCATTCTCAATCACTGATCCTTGACTTCTATGAATGTGTACATTTCAATCACCGATTCTCAGCTGCTATAAACATGTGTATATTCTTTCACTCTGAAGCTTCACCGCGTACACCATCACATACATGTATAAATATTCACTTCAATCACTGATTCTTGTACTTTCTCTTTCTTTTTCTTCTTTAACATCTTTCTCTTTGTTATATAAGACTTATATATTATACTGATTTATTCAGCGTAGGCCTCTTACAGTTAATAATAGTAATTTCACTAATAATAATCAAACTTGACTTCTTATAATTACTAAAACACTCATTGAATAATATATATACTTAAATTATATACACATAGAAGTCATTATTGTACTAATGAAGAATCTGCTATTAAATATTCAATTTAAGAGTCTCAAGACTGACTTTTTCTATGACAGTTATATGTAGACTAACTGCTGAGACTATAAATTTCACATTTAATTTCATTTGATCTGATTTCATGCATTTCTTGATATAAATTCTGCTGCAACTAATCATCAAAAAAACATGAAAAGTGATTATTTATTAAATCTCAAAATAAAATCATGACTTAGAAAAAATAAGAAAGTAATTTCATTTAATCTCATTTAGTTTCATTCTTAATATAGAGATACTATTTTTAGACATTTTAAGGTTTTTTTAAGACTATTTTTAATTTTCTAAAAAGTAAGACTTTTTGATAATACTTAAATAAGATTTAAAGTCATTTAAAGTAATAAAATGAATTTAAATTGAGAAGTGAAAATCATGATCTTATTTGAAAAATGTGATAAGAGTAGATAGTAAGTTTTACTAAGATAGTATAAAACTACTATTTAATCTTAAAACTATGTAATGAGATTAATTAAATTAATAATAAGATAATTAAATATTCTGATTCTGATCTCAGACACAGTTACATAGTCAGTTTACTTATTATTATTATTATTATTATTATTCAATTATAGATGTATATAGTCAGAGACTATGACATTTATCTGAGAACTTTTAGTTCTCAGGGTTTTTTCTATATCTGTAAAGTTAACTATTATACATTCATCAATTTCAGATATGTAAAATCAGAAAATTTCAGCTCAGAATATAAAAACTGTTTATAAATTACAGTGTTTTAACATCATCTCATTATTCTCATACTTTGAAATCATTTGACAATATCATGACAAAGGAAAAGAGAACACAGTCTTAAAGATAGACATATTAAATAGATAGATAGAAAGAAATTGAAAGAAAAAGATAAAATAAAGAAAGACTGTAACAAAACAAATTATTAAAAGATAGTATATAGCTGTTTTAATAGACTATATCTGATTGATTTTCTCCTCTTCATATTCAGATAATTCTGAATTTAGTCATTTTCTTATAGCTGCTTGAGTTTCTGATAGAAAGTCTATTAAGTATTTAATTCCTGTCTCAGTTGAGAATAAGAATCTTATATTTAATTAATTTAGATCAT
>NW_025544774.1:1724905-1731535 GCF_000003525.1 Blastomyces dermatitidis ER-3
TTTTCTTTTTATATTTAATTAAACAAGATTTTCACTTAAGTTTTGTTTCAAATCTGAATAATATATACTCTCTTTTATTTCTATCAGTTTTTATTTCACTTATCTAAATAAGATTCTTTTATTTTTCTCTTTATAAAAAATCAGAATATAATTTTTTGAATAGATCTGCTTAATTCTGCACTCTTTTTTACAGCTGAATCAGTCAATTCATTATCATGAATATTTATATAAGTAGAAACTTAGTATAAATGAATTATCAGCTTTAATATTCTTCTCTTTTGAATTTTTAAAATAGAGTTTAAGATCAGTTCAAGATTCATTGAATCATTATGAATCTGACTATTTCTAAGTCTTTTTAAAGTAGCTTAACTATCAGAGAATATTCATATCTCTTTCAAATAATTTCCTCTTTTATAAGATTTTATTTCAATGAGTTTGAAAGCTTTCACTATTATAAATAGTTCAGTATCAAAGACTTTATATTCAGAGTCTAGATTTCAGAAATCTGAGATAAAATTAATATTATCTTCAGTATAAGTAATATCTGTATCTAATCTATTCAAGTTCTCATTTTTTGAGTCATCTGAATAAATCAGAATAGAGTCTTTTATATTAATTGTAGAAATTCTCTTCAAATACTGTTTATATTCTTTCTCTTTTAATAGTTCACTTATTTATAAGTCTATAAGAGATTCAAGCTTTTCTCTTCAGAGAGATAACTTCTCATGATCAACTTTTTCAATATTTAAAGAAGAAAATTAATTTTTAATCAGAGAGTATAGTCTGTACAGTTAAGAAGATATTTTCTTTAAAGAATTATTTTCATTTCAATTAAGAAATCTATTTCAATTCAGTTCATTTTCAGAGTTAATTAATGAAAATGAAGAAGAGACTCTTTCTCTGATTATATAATTCAAGCTTATTTTTATAACTCTCAGAGTATAGTTCATACAGATCTTTTCAAATGTAATAATAGAAGAAGAAATTAAAGCTTCAATTTTCATTGCTTTAATAGAAGATAATTTAAATACTTTCAGAATTCTTCTCAAGACTCTGTTTTACAGACTTTGAAAGAGTTCAGTGAAATTCTCTTGATTATTTCATTAAACTTGAACTTCATAATCAGCTACTGATGTAATACAGGCTATATATAACTATCTCATAGTCTAAAAGAATAGATCTCTCTCTGTATTTGATAGTCTGATTATGTTATTTAATAGTCTTTCTGCCTTGACAGTTCTTTATTGAATATAATATTTAAAATTCAACTTGAAGTTTAATCATACTTCTAATCATTTGATATTTACACTGAATTTAATCTCTCTATTTATCTCTCTGAAGAGAAAAGCTTGAATCTCTTATAGACTTATAAATAAGTGAACTATCAAAAGAGAAAGAATATGAACAGCATTTGAAGAGAATTTCTACAATCAATATAAAAGACTCTATTCTGATTTATTCAGATAGCTCAAAAAATGAGAACTTGAATAGATTAGGCACAGGCATTGCTTATAGTGAAGATAATATCAATTTTATCTCAGATTTCTGAAATCTAGACTCTGAATATGAAGTCTTTGATCCTGAACTATTTACAATAGTGAAAGCTTTCAAACTTATTGAAATAAAATCTCATAAAAGAGAAAATTGTTTGAAAGAGATATGAATATTCTCTGATAATCAAGCTGCTTTAAAAAGACTTAGAAATAGTCAGATTCATAATGATCAAATGAATCTTGAACTGATCTTAAACTCTATTTTGAAAATTCAAAAGAGAAGAATATTAAAGCTGATAATTCATCTGCACTGAGTTCCTGCTTATATGAATATTTATGACAATGAATTGACTGATTCAGCTGTAAAAAAGAGTGCAGAATTAAGCAGATTTATTTAAAAAATTGTGTTCTGATCTTTTATAAAGAGAAAAATAAAAGAATCTTGATTAGATAAGTGAAATAAAAGCTGGCAGAAATAAAAGAAGAGTATACATTATTCAAGATTTGAAATAAAACTCAAGTGAAAATCTTGTTTAATTAAATGTAAAAAGAAAATATTCTCATCTATAATACAGCTGAAACTAGAACATGGCTATTTCAAATCTTATATACAAAGATTTGATAATAGATTTGACTCAATAGAATGCTCATTCTGCAATAGAAATGAGAATTCTGAGTATATTGTAATACACTGTACATTATACAATAGTCTCAGAGTCAGATTGAAAGAGAAGTATAATCTAAATCAATTAAATATGAGATTCTTATTCTCAACTGAGACAGGAATTAAATACTTAATAGACTTTCTATCAGAAACTTAAGCAGCTATAAGAAAATGACTAAATTCAGAATTATCTAAATATAAAGAGGAGAAAATCAATCAGATATAGTCTGTTAAAACAGCTATATACTATCTTTTAATAATTTGTTTTATTACAGTCTTTCTTTATTTTATCTTTTTCTTTCAATTTCTTTCTGTCTATCTATATAATGTGTCTATCTTTAAGACTGTGTTCTCTTTTCCTTTGTCATGATATTGTCAAATGATTTCAAAGTATGAGATGATGTTAAAACACTGCAATTTGTAAACAGTTTTTGTATTCTGAGCTGGAATTTTCTGATTTTGTATATCTGAAATTGATGAATGTATAATAGTTAACCTTACAGATATAGGAAAAACCCTGAGAACTAAAGTTCTCAGATAGATGTCATAGTCTCTGACTGCATACATCTATAATTGAAGAATAATAATAATAATAATAATAATCTCTCTATTTAAAAGAGTTAGAGATAGTTCTTTCTTACTGAATCTAGAAAAGAAATAAATTAACTCTTTATTCATATTAAATTAAATTTAATTGATATCTACTCTAATAAAGATTTTCTTTACAGCTTCTTTAATTACTTTTAAATTCTCTTTGATAGTTTTTAAGCTGTAGACTAGATCAATATCATTCATATAACTTAAAGATTGCACTATTCTCATATTTCTATTTTTAAATAGATATACAGTGTATATTGTAAATAAAATGAGTGAGATTGAAGATCTCTGTAATACTTCTATTTTTATCTCAGTCTTGTCTTATTTTATTTCATCAAAGAAAAGTTGTATACTTCTTTTAAATATAAAACAGTTAATTCATTTTATTAGAGAAAGTGATAGTTTTAATATCTTTAATATCTGAATTAACTTTGACTTTGAAACATAATTAAATACTTTCTTTATATCAATAAAAACTGCAGTTAAGATCAGATTCTCATACTTTGCTATTTAAATATTATGAATAACTGAGAGAACAGTGTTAATTACAGAACACTGTTTTCTATCTCTTATTTATTCACTGAATAAAAGAGAATCATCTATAGAGCTTATAAAAGATAGTTAAGTAACTATTATCTTTTCTAAAATCTTTTCTAGACAGTTTAATAGAGATATTACTCTATATAACTTAGTAATTGAAGTGTTTCTATTAAATTTTGTAAGAATCACTTCAGTGACTTCTCTTCAGCATTTAGAATGATATTCATTTTTTAAGAGATTGAAAAAGAGCTCAAAATATTCATTCTTTAAGTAGAAATATATATTTTGAATAATTAAGTAATTAATTGAATTAGAATCTGTAGCAGTTTTAACAGAACTTGAGAAGATAGCTGACTCTAATTCATCTTATATAAGATCAGGTCATTCTCAGTCATTTTTATCAATATAGTTGAGAAGTAATATATTTTCTTTCTTTAAATCTGAATCTGAATCTGATGAGTTCTGAAAGAGAATTCTTATAAAAGCTTGACATTTTTTCTTAAAAGAGTTTACTGTATATGATTCATTCTGAAACTCATATTCTAAGACTGAAAGTTTTACTACACTTCTTATTTTAGTATAGTTAAAAGCTTTAAAAACTTTCTTCTCTTATACTTCTTTAAGAAATTTATTTCAGCAGTCTGTTTTAGCTCTTTTAATATCTGAAAAATATTCATTTCTAACAGTTTTAAACTCTTTATTAGATATTATATCATTCTTTCAATCTCTTCTAGCAGTAGTTAATTCTTTTCTTTTAGATAGAATATTCTTATTTTATCAAGATTTTCAATACTCAGAAGATTTTCTCTTTGAAATATTATCTCTAACACTTATTAGAAAAATAGATGTAATAAGCTTTACTCTATTCTTAAGCATTTCATTTGAGATATCTTGATCAGAATTTCAATATAGCTTATTCTATCTTTCAGATTTTAACAGTTTTATACTTTCTTTAACTGCTTTTCAATCAGCTTTTTCAAAGTTATACTGATTAGAGAGAAGAGAATTTTCACTCATTTATTTTTCACTCAGTTCAATATTAAATTGAATAATCTTATAATCTGATTCTGATATCTCATTTAAATTAATAAATCAGTTTATAAGTCTTCTTTTCATTAGATTTTATAATATAAAGATTAGATCTATAATAGACTTCTGTTTCATATCTTTTCTAAAGAATGTTTATTGATCAGACTTATTAATTAAATTTATTGAATATTTAAAAATTTATTCAATTAGATTATCAGCTCTCACTACTCTTTTACATTCTGAATTTTATCAGAGATAATGTGTATTTAAGTCTTCTATAATTATAGAGTTTCTTAATAAAGTTATGTTCAGAAATTCTCTATCAATTATTCAGATATTGTTATATTTCTTTAATAACTTTTTATTATAGATATTTATAAACTGTATAATATCAAACTTATTTTCTTTATCTATAATATCACTCATCAGAATATCAGAGTCAGATATAATATCAAATCTTAGATTAAATTAATATCTTGATCTCTTTCTTTCATAGATTACTACTTTTAACTTTATCTCAGACTTTTGAGATAAAAAGCAGTAGTAACTTGAATGAGAAATGATATATTTTTACTCAGTATCAAAATTCAGCTTCTGAAGCAGTATAAAATCAACTTTTTATTTAAATATAATTTAAAGATAAGAATAAATACAATTTGAGTTTTTATTCATATTATTTTGAATAAATGTGATTTTTGAAGAGTTTTTAAACTTTTTTTATTATTTTTATTGTATATTCATACTAAAAGAGAGTAGAGTAGAATCTAATCACTATTATCAGATAGTAGATTATAACTGTTCTGAAAAGTAGAAATCTTTACTACTTATATTATATCTAGTTTATTATCAGAGTCATTTCTCAATTCTCTAATCTTAATAGAAGTTTGAGAATTCAAATTCTATTTACATTTAGCTAAAGAATTGAAGTTTGAAGACTTAGATAGTTAAGAGTTTCTTCTTTTTAAGCTTATAATTATGAGTTTACTGACTTAACTATTCTCTTCAGTTCTAGATTTACTCTGAGCTTTATCTTTTCTTCAGTTCTTTTAAGTTCTTGCAGTAAATATACATTCTTTTGAGCTAGATGCATGTTTTTCTTTATAATTAGAGCATTTAAGTAGAGTATATTGATATATTTCATCTCTTTTTGAGCATATTTCACATTTATACTCACTAGTTTTATAATCTCTGATATAAAATGTATATTTTGAGTCTCTGAAATAGAAGATTGTAAAGTATTCATATCTTTAATAGTTTAAATACTGTGTTTGAGTTTTGAGATTCATTCTTGAGTCTTTGTATTCATGAACTCTCATTTTTAAATCTGCTACTCTTACTTCAGAGATTTTTGACTATTCAATTATCTTTATATATACTAGAATAGAGACATTTCTTCTACTTTGTCTGAACTCAATTGAATTTAGTTATACAGACTCTTTTCTCAGTTGAATAGAGTTATATTCTTCTAATTCATTTTTGAGAAGTAGTATTTCTTCTTCACAGTTAAAAATTTCAACTGAAATATTATAAAGAATACATTTATCTCACTTTTTATCTCTCTCAGATAGAATTATTATGTTTAATAAAGATTCTACTGCTGATTTTCAGAGATTCTCATTCTACATAAGAAATTCAGCACTGAATTCAGACATTGTGATCAGAATGATGAAGTTTTTAAAGAAGAATAACTCAATTAAAGCTATAACTGATTTTTGAACTTTAATATTAGTTATTAACTGAGAAAAGAACTGCTGATTGATTTCATTTCTAATTCTGAAAATAAGATTTGAGTTTAGCTTATTTCTCTGCAATATATTCTGATTTAAGACTTTGAGAATAAGTCTTCTATTTCTAGAGATTTGAAGATTTTTTTCTTTTTATATTTTTTTCTTCACTCTTCTATCACTAGAAGTATGAGCAGTATTCTTCTCAGTTTTCTCAGAATTTTGAGCAGATTTTGAGATAGCAGATTCAGAGATAGTAGATTTAAAGACAGCAGATTCAGCTGCTTAAGTATATATTTTCTTCTAATTTAAAGAAGAAGAAGAAGAAGAAGTAGAAAAGAAAGAAAAGTAAACTAAACAATCAGTAATTATATTAGAAATTTTCAAAGTTTTTTAAACTGTGTTTAAAATTCTAAGTTTGAACTTGATCACTTTCTATAGTTATCTAGTCTGAGTATAAAGAATTAACAGAACTTCTTTATTCATCTCACTCAGACACTGCTTTTCAAGAATTTTACTTACTTTTTCAAGTTTCTGTATTTCAAGAACTTATTATTTCTCTATCTCTTCTTTCTTTCTTCTC
>NW_025544774.1:1731796-1816580 GCF_000003525.1 Blastomyces dermatitidis ER-3
TTTTCACACTAGTTCAGTAACTAGATTAGATTTTTAAAGAGAATCTAATAAACTAAAATTGATTTTTAAGATAAATCAATAAAATCTTTATAATCTCTTTCTTAAGATACAGTGAGAAAAAGTATGATATCAATTAATAGTAAATCAGATAATATAACAGTTTTTGAGAGAGAAACTGATAAAAAATAAATTAATTTTTTGCAGAGAAATTGATTAAAACTATTCAATTTTATTCTAAATTATTCAATTCTTCTCACACAATAAGTGTGTAACTCAAATCAGTTAATAAAGAGTGTAAAAAAGAATTAAGTATTAATAAAAACTCTTCAGTCACTGAAAAAGTAATTCTTATTTAAAAAAATATAAAATTATGATAGAAAATAACTCTGTTTTTAATTCTTTATAAGAATATTATATAAAACTCAGAGAAAAATATCTTACTTTTATAAGAGAAGTAAAAAACTATTTCTAAAATCTTTTTTTTTTACATTAACTACTGTAGAAGAATGAGATAGAAACTACTAAGATATACACTACTATATATCTTCTATCAAGACTTTCTCTCTTCAGAGTCTTGATATTATAGAGAATATAAGTCTGTTTCTATATAATAATATAAATATTATCAGTGAGATGTAGAGAAACTGATTATTTATATTTTAAAATAGAAGACTTTATTAATAATTATATTAATATAGAGTTAATTCTTAAATTTAATAGAAATCTATTATTGCTGTTCTTAATCTCTTACAGAATCTATTGAATATTGAGATATTAAAACTAGATTTAATATATCTTACTATACAGAGATCAAAGACTCAGTCAGATCTTAAGATATACTGATTTTATAGTTGTTAAGTCTGCTGATTATATATTGAGTATAGTTACTGAGATATCTTTTTATGCTTTTCTATCAGAGATGACCTAGATTGAGAGAGATGATACAAGAGTAAGACTTGATATTAATGTCTAGATACACTGAAGATAGACTGTGAAGATTGCACTTCAGAAGTAGCTGTTAATTATATACTTGATATTATCACTGAGATATCTTTTTGTATTTTTCTGTCAGAGATGGACCAGATTAGAAAGGGCGATACAAGAGTAGGACTTGATATTGATGTTTTGAAACATCAAAGATGGACAGGGTTTTTGCAGAGATCACTTCTCAGATATCTTCACAACTACAGATCAGAGATCTTTCAAAATTGAGAAGATTGATGTATATGACTAAGTCTCTTCATCTTACAATTTGTATGGCTCTTTGGCCCGGGGTTGTGGTGTGATAGAGGAGAACAGGGGATAATCCCACACAGGAGTTTCAAACAATGTCCAGTTCACATTTGGCTGGATAACTTCGCCACCACACAGGGTATGCGGTCAGCGATGGGGTCAGAATGCTTGTATGATCAAGGGCTTTTCAATGAATCTATCGCCGGGTTCTTATTCGAAAAATTGAGCGAGTTTGTGGTGAAGCGGTTGTCCTCAGTTTACTTATAAGTGATAAGTGTATATTAAGTAAGACATCTGATCACTCTGTCAAGTTATGTCAGAGAACTAAATACTACATATTAATTACAGATAATACAATGAGATATAGATAAGTCTACTTCATACAAAGTAAAGATTAAGCTTATGACTATTATACTTATTAAGCTTAATTTACAAAGAATTTGAGGTGTACAATGTCTGTATATGTTAGAACTAATATTAATAAAGTGTTCAGATCTGGAAAGATTACTGCATTATTCAGTAATTACAGCACAATTTAAGAGCTGATAACTCTTCATTCTCTACATCAAGATGATGTCTCTGAACACAGGATTCACACAATTATAGCATGTATGAGAGTGATTATCATTGACAAGAACATTTCTAAGAAATTTTAAGTGAATGTATTGAACACTGTTGTAGTGATAACTAATAACATGTCTACATCTACTATACTATACAATGAGAAGTATTGGCCTGCAGTTGCGGAAGACAAGGAACCCGCCTGCAGCCCTCATACAATCTCTTTTTCAGCCCTGATGAATGCCCCGCCGCAGATCTCACATTTCCGCGAGCTTGGGTCAGACATCTACGCTCACCTTCATGGATCGCAGAAGCCAGTGAACAAGCTGTCTGCTCGGGCCGATCTATATAAGCTTATTGGATTCCGCGGACGCGCGATGGTGTGTGCTGTCGAGGGATCTCTATACAGCTTGGACCCTGCGGCGAAAATCTGGTACGATTACCTCACAACCCTGCCCCGGTGGCCGAATGGTTAATGCGGCCACCCGGTAGCGCCTTGGCGTGGGAAACCAAGGCGCGTGGGTTCGAAACCCGCAGGGGATACATTAAATCCGGAACTCAAGCTAGACTGACCGTGTGACCGTGTCTGGGACCAGGACCAAACTTTACAGTTATCATGTTGCCTAAAAGCATTACTTCTGATCATGATTTGTGTTCATTACATTGATCTCAAATCACATTATTTTAAATATTAAAGATCTCAGATTCACTTTTCAAATAAAAATCTAGTCTCAGATAAAGAATATGTTTGAATTCTTATTATTATTATTATTATTCTTCAATTATAGATGTATACAGTCAGAGACTATAACATCTACCTGAGAAATTTTAGTTCTCAGGGTTTTTCCTATATCTGTAAAGTTAACTATTATACATTCATCAATTTCAGATATGCAAAATCCAGCTTAGAATATAAAAACTGTTTACAAATTGCAGTATTTTAACATCTTTTAATACTTTGAAATCATTTGACAATATTATGACAAAGGAAAAGAGAAATAGAACACAGTCTTAAAGATAGAAATATTAAATAGATAGATAGAAAGAAATTGAAAGAAAAAGATAAAGTAAAGAGAGACTGTAACAAAACAAATTATTAAAAGATAGTATATAGCTGTTTTAACAGACTATATCTGATTAATTTTCTCCTCTTCATATTCAGATAATTGTGAATTTAGTCATTTTCTTATAGCTGCTTGAGTTTCTGATAGAAAGTCTATTAAATATTTAATTCCTGTCTCAGTTGAGAATAAGAATCTTATATTTAATTAATTTAGATTATACTTCTCTTTCAATCTGACTCTGAGACTATTGTATAACACACAGTGTATTATAATATACTCAGAATTCTTATTTACATTGTAGAATGAGTATTCTATTAAGTCAAATCTATCATTAAATCTTTATATATAAGATTTGAAATAGTTATATTCTAGTTTCAGCTGTATTATAGATGAGAATATTTTCTTTTTACATTTAATAGAACAAGATTTTCACTTGAATTTTATTTCAAATCTTGAATAATGTATACTCTTCTTTTATTTCTACCAGCTTTTATTTCACTTATCTAAACAAGATTCTTTTATTTTTCTCTTTATAAAAGATCAGAATATAACTTTTTGAATAGATCTGCTTAATTCTGCACTCTTTTTTGCAGCTGAATCAGCCAATTTATTGTCATGAATATTCATATAAGCAGAAACTCAGTGCAAATGAATTATCAGCTTTAATATTCTTCTCTTTTGAATTTTTAAAATGAAGTTTAAGATCAGTTCAAGATTCATTTAACTATTATAAATCTGACTATTTCTAAGTCTTTTTAAAGTAGCTTAACTATCAAAGAATATTCATATCTCTTTCAAACTATTTTCTCTTTTATAAGATTTTATTTCTATGAGTTTGAAAGCTTTCACTATTATAAATAGTTCAGCATCAAAGACTTCAGATTCACAGTCTAGATTTCAGAAATCTGAGATAAAATTGATATTATCTTCAGTATAAGTAATACCTTGTTTGAATTCTTAGTTACATTTTCATTCTGATCTCATTATTAAGAATGATATTAAATGAGATTATAAAATTATTTCTCACTTACATAATATTATAACATAGTACTCATTTGTTGAAAATTCAATAGAGAGTGTTATTAAATATTACTACTTTTCTTAATACAGATTATAATTTATATAATTTTAATTATGAAAAAAATATAAAATATAAAAAAAAATAAAAAATAAAAAACAAAAACAAAAATAAGAAAAAATCATAATAAAAAAAGAAAAAAAAAGAGAAAGAAAAAAAAATAAAAGAAAAAGAAAAAAATAAAAAAAAAATAAAAAAAAAATCAAGATCACAGAGCTGTAGTATTTTTAAAATACTTACTTCTTAAAGTCTTTATAATATTTATTATTAACTGTGTATCTCTTATAGTGAGAGTAACACAGCTGTGATGAGTCATTGTCTTAATATTATCTAATAAATAATCAGTATATATCTGTATAAATGTGAATAATTAGAAAATATACACTTAAAAAGTATAACTAAAGTGAACTCTGCTATCACTTGAATAATATTAAGAGTAGAATGCTGAAATCAATGATTCTCTTTATCAATTTCATAGATAAGATATATAAAGATAGTCTTGAAGAATATAAGATTCTTCAACTTCTGATAAAAATGAATCTCATAGAGAGACTCTATTTTCATGATATCAGAGACTGAGTATTACTAAAAAGTGTTACTTTTATACAATGTATATACACTTACTACAGTGATTCATTCTCTGCATATATAACTGAGAGTTATAACTTTCTCACACTGTATAACTCTCTCTGAGATGCTACTGTCAGTTTGTAACTCATACAGTCTCTCAGTTCAGTATACACTGCATGTATACAGCTCTGCATGCTGAGACTGTGTTAATCATTATAATCTGACATAGTACTTGCTTTTCACAGGCCATGTTTTATTTGAAGAGAAGAGAGAAGACACAACTGTTATTTTATTAAAGAGAGAATGAATAATTAGTATTATTAAATATAATTTGATTCATCTACATTTAAAATTTGATTAGTCTATACTCTTCAATTTGAGAGTTTCTAAGAGTATTTTAATAGTTTTCATATCAGCTTGAACTTAGTGATGAATTGAAGAAGAAGAGAAGAGAGAGAAGAAAGAAATGAGAATAACTTATCTTTATAATATGAAAACAGAGAATTACTGTAATTATTCTTTCTAGTAACAAAGATCTGTTTTCTGCATGTATCTCTGATATAGATTATATGATAAATGCATATAAAGAATATCAATAGTGCATACATTGAATAAAGATAATATTACTATATAACACTGTAGTTATTTCTGTATATCTCTGAAAACTGTTAATAGTTTCTTTGTCTCTTTATATTTAATAAGTTAATAATATATTCTGATGCACTTTCTCTTTCATCATTATCATTATTATTATCATTATTATTATCATTATTATTATCATCATCATTATTATCATTATCATCATTATTATTATTATCATTATTATTATTATTATTATTATTATTATATTATTACCTGTCTTCACTTCTCTCTTAATACTTATTAAAATTAATTATATCATTTCTCTTCAAATATTCTGCAGTCCTGCGAATCATCAAGGCATGTGAGTGCTGTCACAGATTAAAGAGAGAGAAGAAGAAGATGTTCAAGTGTAAGAAGACAGATTATAAGATATATTATAATATCTTGAAGAGACTCTGTAAAAGAGTAGAATGATAATGATTTTAAGTAATACTTCTGATAGATTTAAACTGAACTAAGTATAGAAATAATGCAGATGACATCATCTGTGAGAGATTGAAAAAGAAGACAGTGAAAAGCCTTATACAGTAGTGATAAGATCAGAAGAAGTTCTGAGAATAATTTGAGACTAAGATTATCACGCTCCCGGCCGCGTCAAGACCTCATTGCGGTTTCACACGGCTCATCACTTCCATGCGGATGATTCCATCTCATCTGAACCAGTTTGCAATCACTCTATGATATCATTCGGATATATTATGAAGAGATCTGATTGATTAATATGAGAACCCCGCTTCTATACAAGGTCAGCAGATTACTCTTTCTTGACAATGAGACACTGCTGAGGTATTACTCCAGCTATTCTTACTTATGAAATGAGAGAAGAGTATTTATTCATTATCTATATAGAATAGCTAGATGCTGACTTCTTATCAAAGAAGTCAGTAATTCATTTTTTCTTCTACTGAAATATATATGAGAGTTACTGCATATCTCATACAATCTTCTTAGTATACTAAGTACTATATCTGTGATATTCTCATAATAACTCTGTAGTCTACAAGCTCACTATTCAAGCAAGATAAGTTAAGCTCATTTATACAGCTTTTAAAATAACTATTTCTACATGACACTGTTAACTAGTCACTGCTTTGATTCTGTCATGTTACAATTTAAATCACTCAATCTGATTATATGTTTAAATCAGTCAAGCTCTAACAGACTGATATAACTTTATATATCTACACTGAGACTGATCTGACCTCACTCTCTGAGAGAAATACTACATTATTCTCTAGAGTGTATACATCTCTATTCTGACAGAAATCTGAGATTTCTGAACTCACTGTATATTTTAATATGAGCTCTTCAATTACTCTGTTATCACCGCGGCCTCTACACACCTACATCTATCATAGAGATAGAAAGATTAAGATCAGAGATTCTTCAAGATATAAGAGAAATATCTTATCTGAATTTCACAGCTTTTTCTGTACTCTTGAATGAAAATTCCACCTTAATCTGAGTCAGTATAATACTCATGAGATATGAGTAATATATACTATTAATCTTCTTGAAGATATCTCTGTGACTACTTGAGTCATCAAGAAGAGAAAGCTTGAGCATATTAATACTATTATAACTTAAGAAGAATTCAAGAACTTTCTACTGAATTAAATTGAAGATTATTATAATCACAGCTTCACAGCAGTGCAGTGATTCAACTCATTATATCAATGAAATAATAAGAATTCTTTCAATTTCAATGTAAGATTTAAAGAATATTGAGAGAAATTAACTAATGATTTGAATTAATTAAAAACACAGCTTTATCTTATAAAGCTAACTTACAAGATGCAGATAATAATATTATAATATCAGAGTTTATCAATCAATCATACTAAGCTTGTTAATCTGACTTCTTAGATCTATTTGAATAATCAATTCTCTGAGAAAAAGACTAACAAGATCTCTTCTAAGTAATCAATAATAAGATTTAAACAGTGTCATGATAACTTCAGTACAGAGAAAGTAAAGAAGAATTTCAAGTATTTTAATTCTTCACTCACTGTGAAGAAATATTAAAAAAGATTTGATAAAGATCTCTATTTCAACTGCAGAGCTGATAATCACTATATCAGTGATTATAAGAAGCTGAAGAAGAAAAGAAACTGAGAAGATATCTTCTCAAAGTCAACTTCTCTTCTGACAAATGTATTTATAAAAGATAAAGAAGAGAAAGAAATGAAGAATTGATAATTCTTATATCTTTAAGTTTATATTATAATCACAATGCATACTCTGAATAAGAAAATATCAGTGAGATATCTACTCAACTTCAGAGCAGATATTAACTTCATATTCTATTTCTTTTCTTTGATGAAGAGTTAAAAGAAGATAGATCTATCAGACTATATGAAATTTACTGATGAAATAAAATGTCACTGTTTTGATATATTTCAAGTGAAGTGTTATTATTATTATTATTATTCTTCCATTATACTCATATGCAAGCGGAGCTTATGATGAGTCCTTGCGTGATGTTAAATACAGGTCAAGTGTTGATTATACAGGAGGAAATACAGGTGTTGAGACCATGCCAAGATAACAAGAACATAGGAAATACAAAGAAGTGACAATTAGATACATGTGATAATAACTTCCCAGCCCAGAAACATAGAGCGATTTATTGAAGCGATTTGTACACCTCTGTATTTATTAGAAACCTGAGGTGCTTGAGTTCCGGATTTAATGTATCCCCTGCGGGTTTCGAACTCACACGCCTTGGTTTCCCACATCAAGGCGCTACCAGGTGGCTGCATTAACCATTCGGCCACCGGGGCTCAAGTGAAGTGTGTGACTACAGACTTAGAAGAAATCTTTAAGAAGAGCAGTCTGCTTCTTCATACAGTTAATATTATAGATGAGAATGTCATTCTAGATCTTTTATAATTGAGAGAAAACAATTCTCTCATTGACTGAGTCACTCAGGTGTGACAGTACTGTCTCACTAATGAAGAGACAGTGATAGAGAAATCTGAAGAGTTTCATCAGAAGAATCTTGAGAAAAAGATTGAGTCAATATACTGCATAGCAGATAATTAAGACTTGAGAACAGATAAAGAAGTCATTACTCTCACTGCAAGATTAGTAGCAGTATCTGTCATTGAAGATAAATATACACAATATCTCTTTACAGATTTTAAGAATGTCTTTTCAGAAAGAGAAGCAGTGAAGTTTTCTAATATCAAGATACAATATAAGATTTATCTTGAAGACAGTGCAATGATATTATACAGATCTCTTTATAACTTATCTGTAAAGAAATTAAATGTTCTGCATAAATATCTTGAAAAAGCACAATTAAAGAACTGAATATATTCATTAAAGAGTTCAGCAGAGACATCTATACTCTTTATACTCAAGAAGAATGATAGACTACATCTATGTATAGACTACAGAGGCCTTAATAAAATGACAGTTAAGAATCACTATTCATTATTATTAATTAATGAGATGATTGATTAATTATCTGAAGCAAAGATGTTCTCAAAGATTGATATACAGAATATCTATCATAGAATCAGAGTTAATGAAGATGATATTTGAAAAACAGCTTTTCATATCAAGTACAGTAATTTTGAATATCTTGTTTTATCTTTTAATCTTTATAATGCTTCAGTCATCTTTCAGACCTATATAAATAAGACACTGCAGAGCCTTGTCAACATCTTCTATATAGTATATCTGAATAACATTTTAATCTTCTCAAAATCAGAGAAAGAACATTATACTCATGTTTAAGAAGTATTAAGTCACTTGAGACAGTATTAACTCTATATAAACACTGAAAAATGCTCATTCTATATACAGAAGATTGATTTCTTAGATTATATTATTAAGATGAATAACATTTCAATGAACAGAAGCTGAGTCTTCATCATTGAGAACTGATCAGCACTGCAGACATATTACAAGATACAGATGTTTCTGAAATTTGTAAATTTCTATAGATAATTCATCTATACATATTCACAGATTACTGTCTCTCTTACAGATCTGTTAAAGAGAAGTGTGAAAGATAGAAAAATAGAACTGTTTATTCTCACTCAAGATACTGTGTAGATGTTTGTGAAATTGAAACAAGCTTTTACAGATGTCACAATGCTGAATCACTTTAATCTCAACTTATTCAGTCAGTGTGAGACTGATATATTCAGAAATGAAATCTGTGAAATCTTTTCACAGTTGACACTGAAGACCTTTCAACATTGAAAGAATCAGAGAATAATCATCTCTGAGAAAATAGATAATAAATTATCTGTAAGAGAAGACTTTTTCACAGAGTCTATAAGATGCTGTGAATGAAGATCAGTGATCTTCTTCTTCAAGAAGTTATCACTCATTCAGAGAAGATATAATACTCATGATTAGAAAATGTTAGCAATTGTTAAATTCTTTAAGATTTGATAACATTATCTTCAGAGTAGTAAGTACTCAGTGTAAGTTCTCACTGATTATGTAAATCTGTGTTACTTCTTAACAACAAAGAGCTTGACAGAATATCAAGTCAGGTGAGTGAAGCTGCTTTCAGAGTATGATTTCTATATCTGATACTGTTCAGATCAGCTTAATTCTGCTGATACACTGTTTAAACAGCCTGATTATAATATCATTAATGCAGAGAAGAATTCTATAAAAGAATCTCTGTTATCACTGCAGAAGAAGCTAGCTGCAGAGAATTGAGATTCTCTGAAGCTTAGAAACAGTGCTGAAAAGACAGCTGTGTAACTCAGTATAGAAGATGAAAGAAAATCCAGATCTCTGCAGAGAACTAATACTGAAGATTATAAGCTTCTTATATTATATCTTACAATTATTAAATTAGTAAAGAATAAAACAGTCTACAATCTTTCAATCTGACTACTTTTGAAATTTATTGATAAGTTATAGAAGAAGAATGTCTCTACTGCAGCTTGAATTCAGAACTTAAAAAAGAAAGAATTCAGTTTGAACTTGAAAGAGATAGACTCTGAGTGAGATGATACTGCTAAGAAATCAAGTTATTAATAACTAGAAGAATGTGAACTTCTACTGCTGAATAATTCAGTCTTTGTTTCTTGTAGCAGAGTGATGTATCAGAAGTTATTGAGAATTTATTATAATAATTCTTATACAGAGCACTTCAGATTAGAGAAGACTGAGAAGCTTTTAAAATATAAATATAATTAAGACAAGCTCTGAACAGATGTTAAAGAGTATGTTGAGACTTATAATATCTGTTAAAGAATAAAGATTCTGTGATATAAGTAATACAGTGAGTTGACATCACTGTCTATTTCAAAGAACTCATAGTAGAATCTATCAATGAATTTCATAGTTGACCTATCAAAGTCAATAAGAGTCAAAGAATATGACTCAATTTTGATCATTATTAATCACTTTACAAAGATAATCAGATATATCTCTACTTATAAAAAGATTAAAGTCTCTGAATTGACTGACCTATTTTTAGATATCATTATTTATAATCACAGTGCTCTGAAATCATTGATAACAGATCAAGAATTCCTCTTCATCAGCAAGTATTAATTGACTTTTTATTATTATCTTATAATAAGATATCTTCTCAGTACTGTATTTCATCTGCAGACAGATGATCAGACTGAATATCAGAATCAGATACTAGAACAGTATCTTTGAGTATTCTATTTATATTATCAGAATGATTGACTTAAATATCTTCTAATCACTGAATTTATATATAATAATATAAAGAATATAATCTTAAAGATATCATCTTTCTATACTTATTATGAATATAATTCTTTATTATTCAGTGACATTGTGAACAATATTTCAAAGAGAGAGATAGACAGTCAGAATGTTGAACAGATACAGAGAATAAAGTATCTCTCAGTATCAGAAGTAAAAGTGAGATTGAAACTTTTAAATAACATTTATAAGAAGATGATGAAAAGCATCTACTATGTTCAGAAGCAGTAGATGAAATACTATAATTAAAAACATCTTTCAATGAAGTTCTTGATAGAGAATCAAGTGCTACTTTCAGCAAAGAATATTAAGATAATGAGACTGTATAAGAAGCTCAGTGAGTAGTGACTAGAATCTTTCTCAGTAATAAGAGTAATAAGTAAGCAGATATACAAGTTAAAATTATTCACAGAATTGAAATCAATTCATTCTATTTTTCATATTTTCTATTTGAAGCTCTATAAGTAATACTCTGAGATAAAGCTATCTCAGCTGAATAACATTGAGATTAAGAGTGATATTGAATATCTTATGAAGAAAATATTAAATAAGTGAATATATTACAGTAAGCTTCAATATCTTGTGAAATGAAAAGATTATTCATTATCAGAGAATTCATGAAAATCACTTAAGTATTTGAAAAATACTGAGAAAGAGATTGCAAGCTATGAGACAGCTAGTAGAGATTATCTCATTATATATCAGAGATGTTGAGTAAGAAATACTGCTTAAGACTTCTTATTTTTTCTTAAAAGAGTTTTTAGAGATAATCTTACAATGATAAGTCAGTGTCTTATAAGCTCTGTAGCACTCTTCTTCTATTTTCTCTCAAAGAGGTTTTTTAGAAGTTTAATGAGACTATACAAGTGTAAAATTCCTGAAGCAGTTAATAAGAAAAGAAAGAGATATTTGAAATCAATAAAGATTAATATTATTAATCTGCAGACTGCTGCTATTCTAATAAAGCTGCAGCCTGCTGAAAAAGTAAAAAGAGAGATCAGAGCCTACTCATCAATAATCACATTCTTATCAAACTCATTCTTCACTGTTGAAGTCTTCAGCACTGATATCTTTGTCTGTTAAGAAGTTAGTACTGCAGTGTCACAGAGAAGAATGCTGTAGAAAAGTATGAGAGATGCTGAAAGTGTTAACTTATTAACTTATAAAGTATCTCAGTCATCTGTTTTAACTGAAGTAAGATTCTCTTCAATCAGTAATTAATCTTCATAATACTTTCAACAGTGATATTAGCTAATCTCTTCTTAAGATCAGTCATTCTGAGATGTTTTTTCATCTCAAAGATTCACACTTTCATCTTCTTTTACAGATGAGTAAGAGAGATCTTTTCAGTCTTGACAGAATCTATCAATACTTGAAGCTCTGAGATTCTCACTCTGTACTACTTGAATATCTGAGCTTCTTGTCAGAGTCAATACAATGCCTTCTTATAGAGTAGATAATACTTACAGAGAGATAGAAGTCATTGTTACAGATGCAATGAAAATAACAGAAGTAAGAGAAGAGATAGATATATAAGATTCTCTTCTTCTTTAGCAGTAGTCAACCGCTCCACCACGAACTCGCTCGATTTTTCGAATAAGAACCCGCCGATAGATCCATCGAAAAGCCCTCGATCATATGAGCATTTTGACCCCATCACTGACCGCATACCCCGTGTGGTGGTGAAGTTATCCAGCCAAATGTGAACCAGACATTGTTCGGAACTCCTGTGTGGGATTATCCCTCATTCTCCCCTACCACACCACAACCCCGGGCCAAATTGCCATACAAATTGTAAGGTGAAGAGACCTAGTCATATACATCAATTTTCTTGATTTTGGAAGATTTCTGATCTGTAGTTGTGAAGATATCTGAGGAGTGATCTTCATGAAAACCCTGTTCATCTTTGATGTTTCAAAACATCAACATCAAGTCTCACTCTTATATCACTCTTTCTAATCTGGCTCATTCTCAGCAGAAAAATATAAAAAGATATCTTGATGATAATATTAAGTATATAATCAACAGTCACTTCTGAAGTGCAATCTTCACAGTCTGTCTTCAGTGTATCTAGACATTAACACTGAGTCTCACTCTCATATTATCTCTCTCAATCTGGCTCATTTCTGACAGAAAAGTACAAAAAGATATCTCAGTAATAATATCAAGTACATAATTAATAGTCACTTCTGAAGTGTAATCTCTGTGATCTGTCTTCAGTGTATCTAGACATTAACACTGAGTCTCACTCTTATATTATCTCTCTCAATCTGGCTCATCTCTGACAGAAAAGTATAAAAAGATATCTCAGCAACTGTGCTTGATACATAATCAACAGACATGACAACTATAAAATTAGTATACTTCAAGATCTGGCTGAGCCTTTGATCTCTGCACAGTGAGATATATTAAATCTAGTTTTAATATCTCAATATTCAATAGATTCTTCAAGGAATTGAGAATAGCAATACTAGATTTCTATTGAATTTGAGAATTAACTCTATATTGATATAATCATTGACAAAGTCTTCTATTTTAAGATATAAATAACCAGTTTCTCTACATTCTGCTGATAATATTTATATTATCATATAGAAACAGACTTATATTCTCTATAATATCAAGACTCTGAAGAGAGAAAGTCTTGATAGAGAGTATACAGTAGTGTATATTTTAACAGTTTCTATCTCATTCTTCTGCAGCAGTTAATACAAAAAAAAAAAGATTTTAGAAATAGTTTTTTACTTCTCTTGAAAAAGTAAGATGTTTTTCTCTGAATTTTACACAATATTCTTACAAAGAATTAAAAACAGAGTTATTTTCTGTCATAATTTCATATTCTTTTAAGTAAGAATTACTTTTTCAGTGACTGAAGAGCTTTCATTAATACTTAATTCTTTTTTACACTCTTTATTAACTGATTTGAGTTGCACACTTGTTGTGTGAGAAGAATTGAATAATTTAGAATAAAATTAAATAGTTTTAATCAATTTCTCTGCAAAAAATTGATTTATTTTTTATTAGTTTTTCTCTTAAAAACTGTTATATTATCTGATTTACTATCAATTAATATCATACTTTTTCTCACTGTATTTCAAGAAAGAGATTGTAAAGATTTTATTGATTTATCTTAAAAATCAATTTTAGTTTATTAGATTCTCTTCAAAAATCTAATCTAGTTACTGAACTAGTGTGAAAAAAATCAGGTGTTTTATACATAAAAGTCTGCTATTCTTCTTTTGAAATAGTCTGATCAACTTTTCAATTAAAAACAGACTTAGAAATCTCTTAATTGAAACAGTCTGATCAACTTTTCAATTCAAAAGAGTTTAATAAATATCTTAATTAAATTAGTCTGATCAACTTTTCATTGAGTAAGAATAATGAGTTCAAAAGTATACTCAGTTGATGTGAAAAAAGATGCTTTCTCAAATGCTATTTCTGAGATTGAAATTCTGAAGAGAAGAAAGAAAGAAGAAATAGAGAAATAATAAGTTCTTGAAATACAGAAACTTGAAAAAGTAAGTAAAATTCTTGAAAAGCAGTGTCTGAGTAAGATGAATGAAGAAGTTCTGTTAATTCTTTATACTCAGACTAGATAACTACAGAAAGTGATTAAATTCAAACTTAGAATTTCAAACACAGTTCAAAAAACTTTGAAAATTTCTAATATAATCACTGACTCTTCAATTTACTGTTCTTTCTTTTCTACTTCTTCTTCTTCTTCTTCTTTAAATTAGAAGAAAATATATGCTTAAGCAGCTGAATCTGCTATCTCTAAACCTGCTATCTCTAAATCTGCTATCTCAAAACCTGCTCAAAATTCTGAGAAAACTGAGAAGAATACTGCTCATACTTCTAGTGATAGAAAAGTGAAGAAAAAAATGTAAAAAGAGAAAAATCTTCAAATCTTCAGAAATAGAAGACTTATTCTCAAAGTCTCAAATCAGAATATATTATAGAGAAATAAGCTAAACTCAAACCTTATTTTCAGAATTAGAAATGAAATCAATCAGTAGTTCTTTTCTCAGTTAATAACTGATATTAAAGTTTAAAAATCAGTTATAGCTTCAATTGAGTTATTCTTCTTTGAAAACTTCATTATTCTGACTACAATGTCTGAATTCAGTGCTGAATTCCTTATTCAGAATGAGAATCTCTGAAAATCAGCAGTAGAATCTTTGTTAAACATAATAATTCTATCTAAGAGAGATGAAAAGTGAGACAAATTCATTCTTTATAATATTTCAGCTGAAGTTTTTGACTGTGAAGAAGAAATGCTACTTCTCAAAAATAAATTAGAAGAATATAACTCTATTCAACTGAGAAAGAAGCTTGTATAACTAAATTCAATTAAGTTCACATAAAGTAGAAGAAATGTCTCTATTCTAGTATATATAAAAACAATGAAACAGTTAAAGATCTCTGAAGTAAGAGTAGCAGATTTGAAAATGAGAGTTCATGAATACAAAGACTCAAGAATGAATCTCAAAGCTTAAATACAGTGTTCAAACTGTCAAAGATATGAATACTTTGTAATCTTCTGTTTCAGAGACTCAAAATATACATTCTGTATCAGAGATTATAAAACTAGTGAGTATAAATGTGAAATATACTTAAAAAGAGATGAAATATATCAACACACTCTGCTTAAATACTCTAATTATAAAGAAAAACATGCATCTAGCTCAAAAGAATGTATGTTTACTTCAAGAACTTAAAAGAACTGAAGAAAAGATGAAGCTCAGAGCAAATCTAGAACTGAAGAGAATAGTTAAGTCAGTAAACTCATAACTATAAGCTTAAAAAGAAGAAACTCTTAACTGTCTAAGTCTTCAAACTTCAATTCTTCAGCTAAATGTAAACAGAATTTGAATTCTTAAACTTCTATTAAGATTAGAGAATTGAGAAATGACTCTGATGATAAACTAGATATAATACAAGTAGTTGAGATTTCTACTTTTCAGAATAGTTATAATTTACTATCTAATAATAGTGATTAGATTCTACTCTACTCTCTTTTAATATGAATATACAAGAAAAATAACAAAAAAAGTTTAAAAACTCTTCAAAAATCACATTTATTCAAAATAATATGAATAGAAACTCAAATTGTATTTATTCTTAGCTTCAAATTGCATTTGAATAAAAAGTTGATTTTATACTGCTTCAGAAGCTGAATTTTGATACTGAGTAAAAATATATTATTTCTCATTCAAGCTACTACTGCTTTTTATCTCAAAAGTCTGAGATAAAGTCAAGAGTAGTGATCTATGAAAGAAAGAGATCAAGATATCAATTTAATCTAAGATTTGATATCATGTCTGACTCTGATATTCTGATGAGTGATATTATAGATAAAGAAAATGAGTTTGATACTATACAGCTTATAAATATCTATAATGAAAAGTCATTGAAGAAATATAATAATATCTGAATAATTGATAGAGGATTTCTGAACATAACTTCATTAAGAAACTCTATAATTACAGAAGACTTCAATGCACATCATCTCTGATGAAATTCAGAATATAAGAGAGCAGTGAGAGCTGATAATCTGATTAAATAAATCTTTAAATATTTAATAGATTTGATTAATAAGTCTGATCAACAAACATTCTTTAGAAAAGATATGAAATAGAAGTCTATTATAGATCTAATCTTCATATCATAAAATCTAATGAAAAGAAGACTTGTAAACTGATTTATTAATTTAAATGAGATATCAGAATCAGATTATGAGATTATTCAATTTAATATTGAACTGAGTGAAAAATAAATGAGTGAAAATCCTCTTCTCTCTAATCAGTATAACTTTGAAAAAGCTGATTGAAAAGCAGTTGAAGAAAGTATAAGACTGTTAAAATCTGAAAGACAGAATGAGCTATATTAAAATTCTGGTCAAGATATCTCAAATGAAATGCTTAAGAATAGAATGAAGCTTATTACATCTATTATTCTAATAAGTATTAGAGATAATATTTCAAAGAGAAAATCTTCTGAGTATTCAAAATCTTGATAAAATGAGAATATCTTATCTAAAAGAAAAGAATTAGCTACTGCTAGAAGAGATTGAAAGAATGATATAATATCTGATAAAGAGTTCAAAGCTGTCAGAAATGAATATTTTTCAGATATTAAAAGAGCTAAAACAGACTGCTGGAATAAATTTCTTAAAGAAGTACAAGAGAAGGAAGTTTTTAAAGCTTTTAACTATATTAAAACAAGAAGTGTAGCAAAACTTTCAGCCTTAGAATATGAGTTTCAGAATGAATTATATACAGCAAACTCTTTTGAGAAAAAATGTCAAGCTTTTATAAGAATTCTCTTTCAGAACTCATCAGATTCAGATTCAGATTCAGAGAAAGAGAATATATCACTTCTCAACTACATTAATGAAAATGACTGAGAATGGCCTGATCTTATATAAGATGAATTAGAGTCAGCTATCTTCTCAAGTTCTGTTAAAACTGCTGCAGATTCTGATTCAATTAATCACTTAATTATTCAGAATACATATTTCTACTTAAAGAATGAATATTTTAAGCTCTTTTTCAATCTCTTGAAAAATGAATATCATTCTGAATGCTGAAGAGAAGTCACTGAAGTGATTATTATAAAATCTAATAGAAAAACTTCAATTTCTAAGTCATATAAAGTAATATCTCTATTGAACTATCTAGAAAAGATTTTAGAAAAGATAATAGCTACTTAACTATCTTTTATAAGCTCTATAGATGATTCTCTTTTATTCAGTGAATAAATGAGAGATAGAAAACAGTGTTCTGCAATTGACACTGTTCTCTCAGTTATTCATAATATTTAAATAGCAAAGCATGAGAGTCTGGTCTCAACTATAGTTTTTATTGATATAAAAGAAGCATTTGATCATGTTTCAAAGTCAAAGTTAATTCAGATATTAAAGATATTAAAACTGTCACTTTCTCTAATAAAATGAGTTAACTGTTTTATATCTAAAAGAAGTATATAACTCTTCTTTAATGAAATGAAATAAGACAAGACTGAGATAAAAATAGAAGTATCACAGAAATCTTCAATCTCACTCATTTTATTTATAATATACACTGTATATCTATTTAAAAATAGAAATATGAGAATAGTGCAATCTCTGAGTTATATGAATGATATTGATCTAGTTTACAGCTCAAAAACTATCAAAGAGAATTTAAAAGTAATTGAAGAAGCTGTAAAGAAAATCTTTATTAGAGTAGATATTAATTAAATTAAATTTAATATGAATAAAACTGAGTTAATTCACTTCTTTTCAAGATTCAATGAGAAAGAACTATCTCTAACTCTTTTAAATAGAGAGATTAAACCCAGTGTAAATATCAAATGATTAGAAGTATGATTAAACTCTAAGTTGAATTTTAAATATTATATTCAACAAAGAACTGTCAAGGCAGAAAGACTATTGAATAACATAATCAGACTATCAAATACAGAGAGAGATCTATTCTTCCAGACTATGAGACAGTTATATATAGTCTGTATTACATCAGTAGCTGATTATGAAGTTCAAGTTTGATGAAATAATCAAGAGAATTTCACTGAACTCTTTCAAAGTCTGTAAAACAGAGTCTTGAGAAGAATTCTGAGAGTATTCAAATCATCTTCTATTAAAGTAATGAAAATTGAAGCTTTAATTCCTTCTTCTGTTATTAGATTTGAAAAGGCCTGTATGAACTATGCTCTGAGAGTTGTAAAGATGAGCTTAAATTATATAATCAGAGAAAGAGTCTCTTCTTCATTTTCATCAATTAACTCTGAAAATGAACTGAATTGAAATAGATTTCTTGATTGAAATGAAAATAATTCTTTAAAGAAAATGTCTTCTCAACTGTACAGACTATACTCTCTGATTAAAAATCAATTTTCTTCTTTAAATATTGAAAGAGTTGATCATGAGAAGTTATCTCTCTGAAGAGAAAAGCTTGAATCTCTTATAGACTTATAAATAAGTGAACTATTAAAAGAGAAAGAATATAAACAGCATTTGAAGAGAATTTCTACAATTAATATAAAAGACTCTATTCTGATTTATTCAGATGACTTAAAAAATGAGAACTTGAATAAATTAGATACAGACATTGCTTATACTGAAGATAATATTAATTTTATCTCAGATTTCTGAAATCTAGACTCTGAATGTAAAGTCTTTGATACTGAACTATTTACAATAGTGAAAGCTTTCAAACTCATTGAAATGAAATCTTATAAAAGAGGAAATTGTTTGAAAGAGATATGAATATTCTCTGATAGTCAAGCTGCTTTAAAGAGACTTAGAAATAGTCAGATTCATAATGATCAAATGAATCTTGAACTCATCTTAAACTCTATTTTGAAAATTCAAAAGAGAAGAATATCAAAGCTGATAATTCATCTACACTGAGTTTCTGCTTATATGAATATTCATGTCAATGAATTGACTGATTCAGCTGTAAAAAAGAGTGCAGAATTAAGCAGATCTATTCAAAAAATTATATTCTGATCTTTTATAAAGAGAAAAATAAAAGAATCTTGTTTACACAAGTGAAATGAAAGCTGACAGAAATAAAAGAAGAGTATATATTATTCAAGATTTGAAATAAAGCTCAAGTGAAAATCTTGTTTAATTAAATGTAAAAAGAAAATATTCTTATCTATAATACAGCTGAAACTAGAACATGACTATTTCAAATCTTATATACAAAGATTTAATGATAGATTTGACTCAATAGAATACTCATTCTGCAATACAAATGAGAATTCTGAGTATATTGTAATGCACTGTGCATTATACAATAGTCTCAGAGCCAGATTGAAAGAGAAGTATGATCTAAATTAATTAAATATGAGATTCTTATTCTCAACTGAGACAGGAATTAAATATTTAATAGACTTTCTATCAGAAACTCAAGCAGCTATAAGAAAATAACTAAATTCAGAATTATCTGAATATGAAGAGAAGGAAATCAATCAGATATAGTCTGTTAAAACAGCTATATACTATCTTTTAATAATTTGTTTTGTTACAGTCTTTCTTTATTTTATCTTTTTCTTTTAATTTCTTTCTATCTATCTATTTAATGTGTCTATCTTTAAGACTGTGTTCTCTTTTCCTTTGTCATGATATTGTCAAATGATTTCAAAGTATGAGATGATGTTAAAACACTGCAATTTGTAAACAGTTTTTGTATTCTGAGCTGGAATTTTCTGATTTTGTATATCTGAAATTGATGAATGTATAATAGTTAACTTTACAGATATAGGAAAAACCCTGAGAACTTTTAGTTCTCAGGTAGATATCATAGTCTCTGACTGCATACATCTTTCAAGCAAGATAGTCAAGCTCACTTATACAGCTTTTAAAACAACTATCTCTATGTGATGCTGCTGACTAGCCACCGCTTCGGTTCCGCCATGTTACAAAGATGAAGAGAGAGAGAGAGAAGAAGAGTGTTACTGTAAATAAGTAACAGTAGAAGAAGATTGAGAAGGTATTGAAACAGAAGACAAAGAAGTCAAAACTGATAAGTTTTTTATTAAGAGATAATAATTTTTGATAATACTTCTGTTCTCTAATTAATTAGTAGAAGCTAACAGAGAAGAAGAGAATTAAGACCTTGTTCAGATCTTGAATATGCTTCATAATTCAGAATATTGAGAAGACAGCTCTACTCTCTGAGCATGTCAATCTACTTACTACTGAGATGGAACTCAAGACAGCAGATCAGAAAATGCAGGATTTTGAGACATAGATTAACCTGGCTGAGAGAGAGCAGTGAGAACTCTTCTCTGAGAAAACAGCAGAGAGAGATTTTAAGATAATTATCATCTCAGATGAGAAGAAGAAGAAGAAGAATAAGAATAAGAAGTGAATTATAAAGAATGATAAGAAGAATGAGAAAGAGAAGAAAGATAATAAGTAGAAAAAGTTTTTTTCTTTTTATATTAGTTAGTTATAAGTTTATAACTATTAGTTAATAATTGAAATTAATTTTGAGTTTTCAAAAATTATTGTACAAGTTGTAATCAATTATCAATGTCAGAAATAATATATATATATATATTCAACTATCATATTATACCACTATAATGTATAAGTATCAACATTTTTTCAACATTGATATTCATAATATTAATATATTTTTAATAATATTATCTGATAATGTAATTTGATAATACTCTCTTTTATAATATTAATATATTTCAAGAAATATGACAGAGATTAATTAAGATTATTTATTTACTTTTATACATTGATAATATTCAATCTGAGTTAGTACTAAAATTATAACTAAGTTAAGAAAGAAGATTATTTTCTCTTATATTAATTCTTCTTACACACATCAGTGATTAGTTATTGAAAATAAATTATTATCTTTCTCAAATTATTATCATATTTTCTGAATTTACTTCTTTCACTTCTTTTACTTCTATTGAAGATTCATAAACTCTTTAAGAAATCACTGTGAATTATAAAGTCTATGTTATTTACAATTCAACACAGAATGCTCTCTTTCAATTATAATAAATAATTACTTCATTCTTCACATCTGATTTCAGGTCACAAAATTTATGAAAAACTTAACATAAATATCAAGATGAACTATAGAATAATTATTAATAGATTATATTACAGATTACTGAAGAGTTATCTCTCTACTATAATTACTGTAACTTTATTCAGAAATATTTATCATAGACTGATCATAACTCTGAAGAAATTTTCTGACATCTGAAGTCATCAGAATATAGATAATAAAAGAAAAATAATCAGAAAATTACTACTGAGCTGATAAGTTACTCTATTAGATAATAATTTTTAATAATACTAACTTTCTAATTTAAAGAAAATTATGTAAAAATAATTATATATTAGTACTCTGATTTCATAACTCTTATCTGATAACTTCTGTGAATAATTACTTTATATATATATATCTCTGAATCTTTCTCTTTAATTAATTGAAAACTCTGAATTCTGAACACTTCTTCAAATGTTTAATTCAAATCTTCATATTTCATATTAATTCTGTCTTCAGTTCAATCTCAAGATATACTATAAAGTTAATATATAATATCTAGAATCAGAGTTGAAGAATTATCAAAGAGTGTCTCTTACAGTGAATATATAAACTAGTATAAATAATCTTACATTTATCAGAGTTAGACTGACCGTGTGACCGTGTCTGAGACCAGGATCAGAATTTTTGATAGTCTCATTGTCAATTCAACAGATCTCATTACACGGTTCTAACATTAGATAGTAGTTTCTGTTGACTCTTACGGCCGTTGCGGTTAGCGATCCCACTAGATCACGTGACTCATCACTATATTATGTTTCTGTAGATAGATCTATTAATACAACCTTCAACTATTCTACAGATTATAGTCTGAATAGCATGTTTTTCTTTTTAGAATGTTGAATCAACATTTTTGACATGAATAGTTCACCTTTTTTGAAAAGACTCTTACTCTTTATTAGAGATATTCCATTTTCTCTGAATCTGTCAGTCAGTGAATTCATATACTTTATTTTTTTTAAGAAAGTGTGTTCTTCATTGTGAAGAATATCACTTTTTATCTTTTTTTTTTACACATCTAGAAGAAGCAGAGTCATCTTGATATGAGTGATACACCTGTTACTTCAGAGTTCAGCTCAAGGCTCAGAATCACATGCTTCACTAGATGACTCATTGATAGAATGATCACTCATTATGAGGAAGCTTCTGACTTGCAAGATGAGGCTGAGGTCAGTTTTCACCAGAGTATGGAATTTGATGATGAGACAACAGAGGAACTTCAGAACAAAGAAAAGCAGAGTCAATCTCAACATTCATCTGCAGAATCTGTTCATTTCAACTCATCAAATTCTTCATCATCTCTCACTCCCGGAATGCCGACTTTTAATGATGATCTGAATCAACCTATCTATTGCACTGCAGACAATCTTATGAATCTTATGCAGATGATACTACAGAATCAGATGACTGCAGCTGAAACCACTCAACATCTTACTACATCTGTATAAAGAGACACTACAAGAAATGAGTTGCAGAAATATCAGAAGAAAGTCAAATATACATTAAACATCAAATCAGTGATCACATTTGATAGCTCTAATTATGAAGCCTGGCATGTTAATATATTGACTGATGCAGAAGTTATTGATGAAACTGACATTCTATTGAGAACTCAATGAGAATTCTCTTTTACATATCATATCAATTCTGAGAAGTAGAGGATTCATTCCAAGTCTCTATATAGATATATGCTATTGAGTCTTGTTGAAAATGTTTGAACCACTATTGAAACCTTGAAAGCTGACAATGCTGCAGCTCTGTGAGACAAGATCAATGTTGAATATACAATATCACTAGCAGAAGAATGAGTTAATATCTTCAAGAAATTGATAAAATTACAAGTCAAGAAGAATGATTATCTTACTTTTCAGAGACATTTTCACTATCTTATTACCTGTCACAAGAAGCTCTGTCAGAGCACTGAGAATATATATCATAATCTCTTTCTCAACAATCTACAAGATTATTAAAGACTGTTTATTAAGACATGTTTAAATGAGTTTTTCTCCACTGATCAGAAACTCATTATTAACATTGATATTAATGATTTAATGAAGTAACTGATTAATTGTACATTCAAGAAGATCATCATCAAGTGAAAAAAGCAGTCTCAGACTGATTCTGTGACTGTGAAAAAGAATAAGAACAAAGATAAGAACAAAGATGAGAATAAAAGCACATCTGTATGAAAGTGCACTCACTGCAGAAGATATGAATATACTGTTGACAGGTGTTTTATCTTACACTCTGATAAAAAGAAAAAGAAGAATGACAAGAAGAATGACAAGAAGAAAGAGAAGAAGAATGACTTGATAAGTTCTCAATCAGCAGTAAATGCAGTAATTACAAAGATTGAGTTCTATTCCTCTTTCACAGTCACTGAAAAATCATTCTCTAGATCTTGGTATTTGAACACATGTGCAAGCCTGAATATGATGAGTGAGCTTCATTCTTTCTCAAACATCAAACCTTTTAATGATATCATCTCTGTCAATTCTGCGACTGAGAGAACTGGGTTTGTCAAGAAGATTGAAACTGTCATCTTGAAGATTAAGAATGATGATGTTAACTTGCAGAATGTTCACTATATTTCTAATATTACAGTTAATCTGCTCTCATTTGTGAAGCTTGAAGATCAGAGATTTCAATTTACATTATCTTTCACTATTCTCTTATTTTTCATTTGCAGAGCTCTGAACAGTGTTATTTTTCATACAGTTCAGACTGCTCAGAACAACATATATAAGATCAATGAATGAAAGTTCAATGAGAATCTCAATCATCTGAATAGAGCAGTCAAGTACATTGCAATGATGTCTCATAAGTATAATTTTAATTAAAAAGTTGATCTTTCTGTGACTGCTGCTACTACTGTTGATAACATTGATTCTACAGTCTCAAATACAGGTCTCAAGAATACAAGAATATCAAAGACTCTTTTGAACTGACACTGTGACCTCAGTCACATTCACACTGATGCTATAATTACTATAGCTAAGAATTCTCATACTGAAGTCACAATTAAAGGTTCTAAGACTAAGTTCTTTTGTGAGAAATATGTCAAGGCTGATATAACATGAGATTATTCAAAAACACTGATGCCTAGATCTATTCAACTCATTGAGAAGATTCATATTGATCTTGCAGATGACAGATGTATATTGAAAGACCTCTCTAACCACTTCTTAGAGTCTCATCAGAGAATAAAATACTGAATACTTATCATCTGTGATGTGACCTGCTACTGTTGAATGTATTTTTTAAAGTTCAAGAATGAGGCTGTTCAATACTTTGAGTTGTGGCTCAGATTCATGAGTAATCTCAGATATACAGCTCCTGCTTTTCTATGAACTGATATTGATGATGTTTTCTGATCCACACATATGCACACAGTTATGAATTTATATAATATCAAATGAAAATCAACAGCATCACATTCATTACATCAGAATGACATTTCTGAATGTGAGATCTGCACTATCATGAGACAGGTTAGAGCTGCTCTTTTAAAAGATAATCTCTTTAAGAAGTTCTGAGCAGATGTTTTAAAGACAGTGATTACAATAATTAATAATACTCTCACATCTACAGTTCTTTACAACTCAAAATTTTGACTCTCTACTACAGAGACTTCTGTGATTCCAAGTTCATATAAGATTTCTTAATGTGCACTTATGAATACCCTGCTGAATGTAAGGCATTTTCACTGATTGAGTGCAGAGGTTTTTGTTCACTTGCATGAATCCCAGCAGCCTGCGGATAAGCTCTCTTCATATGCTGATTCCTATCATATCATTGAATTCAGTGGCACATTGATATATCACCTATGACATTCTGAATCTGATAAGATTATTGTTAGTAGTGATGTGAGGTTTCTGATCACTGAAAAACTGGGTTGTTATATCTGTGGAACTCATTAATCATGTTGTTGAACTGATTGTCACATCTGTGACACTCACTAATAATGCTGATGTACTGGAACCTGATATTCATCTGATTGATGATGATGAAGATGCTCCTGATATTGATGATCCGAATTCCACATGATTGCGGCCTGCGAAATCGCTGACTACATATACTCTGAGCCTCATTACAGGTAACCTCCCGAAGTCCTACAAGAATGCCACATCTCAGCCAGAAGAGGTAGAAGATTATTGAAAGAAGTTCATACAATGTGAGATTACTGACCTGAAGAGACACAATACATGGAGTTTGATCTCTAGATCTGACATCTCAAGAGATGAACTGATTACTCTGAGCTGTTAGGTGTTTCTTGAGAAAGATAGGCCTGTGAATCTGAATACTGATTCTGATGATATTCTTAGAAAATCATGTTGAGTGATTTGTGATAACTGACTTAAGAAGAATTCTAGAGAAGAGATCTACACTTCTGTTATCACTGATACTGCTAATCATATTCTTTTTGTAATAGCAGCACTATACAGTTGAACACTCTGTTAAGTGAATATAGTGATGACATATCTTTATAAGCATCTCACTAAGAAGATCTATATGAGATAACTCACTGAATTTGAGACAGATTCACTGAAAACACTTGTCTGTGTGATTGAGAATAGTCTATACAGTCTGAACCCCGCGGCAAAGATCTGATATAATTACTTAACAGCTCTGTTGAGTGATCTTGAATTTACAGTCAGTACTCATGATTCAGCACTCTGATATCATACATTCAGACATTATCTCTATATGATGATCTATGTTGACAATCTTAACATCATATTCAAAGCTTCTGAGAATGCTGATTGACTAGTGAGTATGCTTAGTGAGAAATTGAAAATCAAGAATCTACATCAGTCAATCAAGTATTTGAATATGAAGATCAATTGTTTGAACAAGAGAATTGATTTAATATATTGTCAATATATTAAATGCCTTGTTGAAGATTTCTATCTTGATGATGCAGCTGTTGTCAGAACATTAATGAAGAATGAATTCTGTATTGATGATTCTTCTATATCTGAGAAAGAGGCTGATTTCACAATTTAGTGATATCAATATGATGTGAGTTGCTTGTAATATCTTGCAGTTAAAACACATTCTGATATTACTCATGCTGTCTCACTATGTAGAATAGTTGAAGGTTGTATTGATAGATCTATCTACAGGAACATAATATAGTGATGGGTCACATGATCTAGTAGAATTGCTAACTGCAACAGCTGTAAGGGCCAACACCCCCTCTCAAGATAACAAGAATCACATACAAAAACACTCAAATCACCAAGATAGTCTGTCAAAACCAAATACAAATGTAAAATTAAACATTCTCAACTTTTACACCTGTAAGACCTAGCAAAACCATGAATTGTGCAAATGTCACATTGTCTAGAGGTTTAGTGAGTTCATTCATCATCATCTGAGTAATGAAAACATATTCTAAATCAATGACTCTCTGATTCAACTGTCAATGCAAAAAATGAAAACACATGTCAATATGCTTACTTCAGGCTGTAATGACTGCCACCTTTGTGAGATCTATGACATTCTTATTATCAGTGAGAATCTGTATCAGAGATGTAGTGATGAAGCCAAGCTCAATCATGAGGTTTCAGATCCATGTTGCCTCGCGGACTGCCTCACTAAGAGCCACATATTCAGCCTCATTGAAACTTAGAGATACACAAGGTTGCTTCACTGAATGCCATGAAATCAGGCTGTCTGTGAGCTTAAAAATGTAGCCGGATGTTGATTTCCTATCACCATTCAAGGGGCCGGCCCAATTGAAATCCGAGTAGCTGAAGGGTAGGTAGGAATCATCAGGGAAATCAGGGGTAATGAAAGAATTGATAGGAACAGAAAAATCGGTAGAAATGAACCCCTCATACAGGCCGCGTCCGTAGAAAATACCCAGATCCATGATCCCTTTCAAATAATGTATAACATGTAATAGGGCCTTTCAACATTGAGATGTTGGATCAATGTTCCATTGAGCAAGTAGTGAGGCAGTGTGAGTGATATCAGAACATGTTTTAACTGTGAGATATTGCAAGCAACTCACATCATGTTGGTATCACTGAATTGTGAAATCAGCCTCTTTCTCAGATATAGAGGAATCATCAATGCAGAATTCATCCTTCATTGATATTCTGATGACAGCTGCATCATCAAGATAGAAATCTTTAACAAGGCATTTGATATATTGACAATGTATTAAATCAATTCTCTTGTCTGAACAATTAATCTTCATACTCAAATACTTGATTGACTGATGTAGATTCTTGACTTTCAATTTCTCACTGAGCATACTCACTAGTCAATTGACATTCTCAGAAGCTTCAGATATGATGTTGAGATCATCAACATAGATCATCATATAGAGGTGACATCTGAATGTATGATATCAGAGTACTGGATCATGAGCACTGACTGTAAATCTGAGATCACTCAACAGAGCTGTTAAGTAATCATACCAGATCTTCATCACAGGGTTCAGGCTGTATAGACTATTCTCAATCACACAGACAAGTGTTTTCAGTGAACCTGTCTCAAATCTGATAAGTTGTCTCATATAGATCTTCTTAGTGAGACACTCATGAAGATATATCATCACTATATTCACTTAACAGAGTGTTCAACTGTGTAGTGCTGCTATTGCAAAAAGAATATGATTAATAGTATCAGTGATGACAGAAGTGTAGATCTCTTCTCTAGAATTCTTCTTAAGCCAGTTATCACAAATCACTCAACACAATTTTCTAAGAATATCATCAGGATCAGCATTCGGGTCCACAGGCCTATCTTTCTCAAGGAACACTCAACAGCCTGGAGCAATCAGTTCACCCCTCAGGACATCAGATCTAGGGATCAAACTCCATGTATTGTGTCTCTCCAGGTCAGTAATCTTGTGTTGTATGAACTTCTTCCAATAATCTCCTACCCCCCCTGGCTGAGATGTGACATCCTTGTAGGACTTCGGGAGGTTGCCTGTAATGAGGCTTGGAGTGTAAGTAGCCAGTGATTTCGCGGGCCGCAACCATGTAGAATTCGGATCATCAATGTCAGGGGTGTCTCCATCATCAATCAGATGAATATCAGGCTCCGGTTCAACAATATGATTGATGGGTTCTACAGATGTAACAACCGGTTTTTCGGTGATTGGGAACCTCACATCACTACTGGCAATAATCTTGTCAGATTCGGGATGCCATAGGCGATATATCGATGTGCCACTGAATCCAATGATATGATAGGAATCAGCATGTGGAGAAAGCTTATTCATGAGCTGCTGGGATTCATGCAAGTGAACAAAAACCTCTGCACTCAATCAGTGAAAATGCCTTATATTCAGTGGAGTATTTGTAAGTGCACATCAAGGAATCTTATGTGAACTTGGAGTCACAGGGATCTCTGCAGTAGAGGGCCAAAATTTTGAGTTGTAAAGAATCATAGATGTGAGAGTATTATTGATTATTGCAATCACTGTCTCTAGAACATCTGCCCAGAACTTCTTAGGAAGATTTCCTTTCAAAAGAGCAGCTCTAACCCATTTCATGATAGTATGAATCCCATGTTCAGAAACACCATCCTGGTGTGGTGAATATGATGCTGTTGGTTCCCATTTGATATCATATGAATTCATAACTGTGTGCATACATGTGGATCAGAAAACACCATCAATATCAGTCTGTAGAAAAGCAGGGGCTGTATACCCGAGATTACCCATGAATCTGAGCCACAACTCAAAGTATTGAACAGCCTCATCCTTGAACTTTAAAAAATATACCCAACAGTAGTGAGTCGCATCGCAGGTGATAAGCATCCAGTATTTGATCCCCTGGCGGGACTCTAAGGGGTGGTCAGAGAGGTCTTCCAATGTACGTCCACCACCTGCAAGGTCAATATGGACCTTCTCAATGGGTTGGATAGATCTAGGCATCGGTGTTTTCAAATAATCTCATGTCATACCAGCCTTGACACATTCCTCGCAAAAGAACTTAGTCTTAGGATCTTTAATTGTGACTCCAGTATGGGGATCCTTGGTCATAGCAATTATAGCACCAGTGTGAATGTGACCGAGGTCATAATGCCAATCCAAAAGAGTCTTTGATATCTTTGATGTCTGTGTCTTGAGGCCTGTATTCGTGTCTGCAGAATCGACATTATTAACAGTAGTGACAGCAGTCACAGGAAGATCAACTTTTCAATCAAAATCGTACTCATGTGGCATTGCAATATACTTGACTGCCTTGTTCGGATGATTGGGATCCTCATTGAACTCCTGTTCATCAACCTTATATATGTTGTTCTGAGCAGTCCGAACTGCATGAAAAATAACACTGTTCAGGACTCTGCAAATGAAAAATGAGGGAATAGTGAAAGACAATGTAAATCAGAATCCCTGATCTTCAAGCTTCATAAATGAGAGCAGGTTAACTGTAATATTAGGAATATAGTGAACATCCTGCAAGTTAACATCATCACTCTCAATCTCCAAGGTGACAGTCTCAATCTTCTTGACAAACCCAGTTCCCCCAGTCACTGAATTGACAGAGATATTATCATTAAAAGATTTGATGTTTGAAAAAGAATGAAGCTCATCCATCATATTCAGGCTTGCACATGTGTTCAAATATCAAGATCTAGAGGATGGTTTTCCAGTGACTGTGGAAGAGAAATAGAACTCAATCTTCATAATTGCTGCATTTGCTGCTGATTGAGAACTCATCAAGTCATCCTTCTTCTCTTCCTTCTTGTCATCCTTCTTGTCATCCTTCTTTCTCTTTTTATCAGGGTGTAAGATGAAACACCTGTCAACAGTATGTTCATATCTTCTGCAGTGAGTGCACTTTCATACAGGTGTGCTTTTGTCCTCATCTTTGTTCTTATCTTTGTCCTTTTTCGCAGTCACAGAATCAGCCTGAGGCTGCTTTTTCCACTCAGTGATAATCTTCTTGAATGTATGATTGATCAGTTGCTTCATCAAATCATTGATATCAATGTTGACAATGAGTCTCTGGCCAGTGGAGAAAAACTCATCCAAACATGTCTTGACAAATGATCTTTGGTAATCTTGTAGGTTGTTGAGGAAAAGATCATGGTATACATTCTCAGTGCTCTGACAGAGCTTCTTGTGATAGGCAATAAGATAGCAGAAACATCTCTGAAAAGTAAGATAATCATTCTCCTTGACTTATAATTTTGTCAATTTCTTGAAGACATTAACTTGTTCTTCAGTCAGTGATATCGCATATTCCACATTGATCTTGTCCCACAGGGCCGCAGCATTGTCAGCTTCCAAGGTTTCAATAGTGATTTGAATGTTTCCAACAAGACTTGATAGCATGCGTCTATATAGAGACTTAGAACAGATCCTTCACTTCTCGGAGTCAATATGACATGTAAAAGAGGATTCTCATTGAGTTCTCAATAGAATGTCAGTTTCATCAATAACTTCTGCATCAGCCAACATACTGACACACCAGGCTTCATAATTAGAGTCATCAAATGTGGTCACTGATTTGGTGTCTAGTGCATATTTGACTTTCTTCTGGTATTCCCACAACTCATCTCTCATGATGTCTCTTTGTACAGGTGTAGTGAGATGTTGAGTGGTTTCAGCCGCAGCCATCTGGTTCTGTAGTATCATCTGCATAAGATTCATAAGATTGCCTGCAGTGCAATAGATAGGTTGATTCAGATCACCATTAAAAGTCGGCATTCCGGGGGTGGGGGATGGTGGAGGATTTAATGAGTTGAAATGAACAGATTCTGCAGATGGATGTTGACTCTGCTTTCCTTTATCCTGAAGTTCCTTCATTGTCTCATCATCAAATTCCATACTCTGGTGAAAACTGATCTCAGCCTCATCTTGCAAGTCAGGAGCTTTCTCATAATGAGTGATCATTCTATCAATGAGTCGTCTAGTGAAGTGTGTGGTCCTGGGCCTTGAGCTGGACTCTGAAGTAACAGGCGTATCACTCATATTGAGGTGACTCTGCTTCTTCTAGGTGTGTAAAAAAAAAAGATAAAAAGTGATATTCTCCACAATGAAGAATGTGCTTTCTCAAAAAAAAATAAAGTATATGAATCTGCTGACCGGCAGATTCAGGGAAAATGGAATATCTCTAATAAAGAGTGAGAGTCTTTTCAAAAAAGGTGAACTATCTGTGTCAAAAATATGTTGGTACAATGTTCTAAAAAGAAAAATGTGCCATCTGGGCTATAACCTGTAGAATAGTTGAAGGTTGTATTGATAGATCTATCTACAGGAACATAATATAGTGGTGGGTCACGTGATCTAGTGGGATCGCTAACCGCAACGGCCGTAAGAGCCAACACACTACTCACTCAATGAAATGTTGATTCAACATCTCAATGTTGAAAGACTCTATTACATGTTATATGTTATTTGAAAGAGATCATGAATCTGGGTATTTTCTACAGATGCAGTCTGTATAAGAGGTTCATTTCTATTAATCTTTTCATTACCTCTGATTTCTCTGATGATTTCTATCTACTCTTCAGCTACTCAAATTCTGATTGAGCTGGCCTCTTGAATGATGATAGAAAATCAACATCTGACTACATTTTTAAGCTCACAGATGATCTGATTTCATGGTATTCAGTGAAGCAATCTTGTATATCTCTAAGTTTCAATGAGGCTGAATATGTGGCTCTTAGTGAGGTGGTTCACAAAGTAACATGAATTCAGAATCTCATGATTGAGCTCAGCTTTATCACTACATCTCTGATACAGATTCTCACTGATAATAAGAGTGTCATAGATCTCACAAAGATGACAGTTATTACAGTCTGAAGCAAGTATATTGACATGTGTTTTCATTTTTCATGTTGACAGTTAAATCAGAGAGTCATTGATTTAGAATACATTCTCACTGCTTAGATAGCAGCAGATGAACTTACTAAATCTCTAGATAATATAGCATTTGCATGATTCATGGTTTTACTAGGTCTTACAGGTGTAAAAGTTAAGAATGTTTAATTTTATATTTGTATTTGATTTTAACAGACTATCTTGATGATTTGAGTGTTTTTGTATGTAATTCTTGTTATCTTGAGAGAGGGTGTTGATTCTTACAGCTGTTACAGTTAGTAATCTCACTAGATCACATGACTCATCACTATATTATGTTTCTGTAGATAGATCTATTAATACAACCTTCAACTATTCTACAGTTTCATACTGACTGTCTCAGTGAGACTTACTGTCTACTCTTATCACATTTTTCAAATGAGATCATGATTTCCACTTCTTAATTTAAATTATTTTTATTGCTTTAAATGACTTTAAATCTTATTTGAGCATTATCAAAAAGTGTTACTTTTTAAAAAATTAAAAATAGTCTAAAAAAAACCTTAAAATGTCTAAAAATAGTAACTTTATGTCAAGAATGAGACTAAATGAGATCAAATGAAATCACTTTCTCATTTTTTTCAAGTCATGGTTTCATTTTGAGATCTGATATATAGTCACTTTACATGTTTATTTAATGATTAGTCTCAGTGAGATTCATGCCAAGAAATGTATGAGATCAGATCAAATGAGATCAAACATGAAATTCATGATCTCAGTGATCAGTCTAATAAGAGTTATATGTTATTATATTAATAAAAACTGAACTTATTAAGAGATATTAATTGAATTTGAATCATTAATCAGTAGTCATACTGAGAATTATATAATAGAGATATTAATAACTGTGATTTAAAATAACTATTAAAATATTAGTCTCAGACTTCTTATAATTATAACTGATAATACTGCAAATAACTATACTATGATGAACAGCTTAGAGTAAAAATTGACTTTATATTTCTGAAATAATAAATAAGGTTATATTCTCTGTATTACTCATGTGATTCAACTTGTAATATAAACACTGATAAAGAATCTTAATATTAAGATAAAGAATAATGAGATGACTGATTCTTGAGATAAGAATAAGATAAAAGTAATTACTCAAGTAACTTTTATATCTACTTTATAAAAGATAATATTTTTTAATAATACTTTTTAATATTGCTTTTTAATAATGTTTTTTGATAATACTACTGTTAATTTTGAATAGATTGACTAATAATTTAAATATTATAGATTTAAAACATTGCTAATATAATTTATATCTTCTCTAAATAATAATAATAATTTCATAATATTTAATATATAAACAAATCAGTCACATCACTGAATATGATACAGAATATTAGAATATAATAAAGTTTAATATATAAAATAACTGTTTAAATCTTGAAGAATAATATTATTGTGTTGTATTGTAATCTAACTACGCAAGTTACACTAAATAAATAGATTGAGGTGGCACGTGACTAGAATAGATGTAGTAATTATTAACACTCTCTCTTACTACATCATGATCTGTAAGTCATCACCTGAGATCTTCCTTATTCTCAAATCTTTTGAAAATGCAATAATAATTAATTACATCAATCGGACTCTGATTTTCTTATTAGAAAAGGCGTCTGTACAGTAATAATCATAAAAATTAAGAAATACATGCAAAATTCATTAATCTGCTGTATTATTATTATCATTCAATCATTTCTTTCTGATCTCTTTCAAATCAATTCTTTTGACAAAATCTTCAAATGCAGGCTTCGCCAGTAACTTGATAAGCTCATCAGCTATATTCACTGTAGAATTAACATGTTCTATCATGATTTCCCCTTTTTCAACCAAATCACAGAGAATATGATATCTAATCTTGATATGATATGATCTTTGTGTTAAGAATTTCTCCTTTGCTAGATCAATTGCTCTCTTATTATCAACTTATAGATATGAGTATATTTTCACTTTTTCATCATTCATCAACTCAGTATCATATAATATATCATTCAATCAGATTATCTCATAAGCTGTCTCACTAGCTGCAATATATTCAGCTTCTGTGATTGATTTGATAATAGATGTCTGTCTCTGCAACTGCCATGAGATCGGTGACTCATTAATCAATATAATATAGTCAGTAGTTAATTTGTATTGAGAATTCACCTCTGCTCAGTTCAAATCACAGTATGTCACAGAACTCAGGCTCACATCACCTATCTTCTTTCTATATAATATGCCATGGTTTTTCATCTTCTTGACATAATGTAGAACATGCTTCAATGCTGCTCAACATGCTTTGTACGGACATGAGTTAAAACACAAGAGATAGTTGACTGTGAACACCAGGTCTGACCAGCTGCTTGAGATTAAATATTGCAATGATCTCAATTCTTGATAATATCTCATAGCTGTAAAGTCATCATTCAATCCCTCTCTCTCATCAGGTAAGAATTCCAGTCATATATCAGCTGCTATCAGAGTGTCAGCTGAATTTATCTTATTCATGCTAAAATCTTCAAGAATCTTCTCAATATAACAGCTCTGTGTAACTGCTAGATCATCATTTCTCTGATATTTGATCTTTATTTCAAGATATGACTTGATCTCTTTAACATTCTTTGTCTCAAATCTCTTTGCAATCTCTCTCAATACTCAGTCTAATTGCTGTTCTTGAGATCTCATCACTTAACAATTATCAATATGCAATGTCAGATAGATCTTATGAACAGAGTGATATAGAAATTCACTGTCATAAGATGATATCTTGAATCTTAATGTGATGAGATGTTTCATTGCTAGAAAATATCATACTCTCACAGCTTGCTTCATTTCATATAGACTCTGATAAACTAATCTCACCAAGTTCTCTCTGTCATACTTAACATCTGTGAGTAGTTGTATATAGATCATCTTGTTCTGTGATAGTATGTCATTCAAAAATGCGGATACATAGTCAATTGATTTGACCTTCTATTCTTTGACAGTTAATATAGTGAATAGACTGTGTGATGTAGGCTCTGATATCACAGCAGTATACAATCTTGTATAATGAATACCCTGCTATTGCAAGAACTCTCTAATCACTCAGCAAGCTCTAAAATGAATGATTTCTCTCTTATTATTGAATTTTCAATTATATACTCATTTGTCTGTAAGAATATTCATTTCTAGAGCCTTCTTAATGATAATATATGTCTTCTTCTATTCAAATATCTTAATCTTCGTTTTCATTGTCTCATGTTAATAGTCTCAGTCTGAGCTTCTCTTGACTTTTATCAGTGTAGTTGATCAATCTGTCAGAACACTTAGAACAGAATCATTCTCATTAATGATATCTTCAGACTCTTCATTTATGACAAGCTGTGTCTCATTATCTAGAAGATAGATTGAATCAATTACACTCTCTAAGTTCTCATTGACAATCATCTTCAAAACATCTGACTTTTTCTTTGTAAGTCTTCTTAGAAGACAGTGTTGTCATCTCTCTCTAGCATTCAGAATGTTCAATTCATTAGACAATTCATTGAATTCTCTCACTGTATTTACAGGTGTGTTTACACTCATGTCAAGAGCTTCATCAAATATGATATCTTGTGCAATCTCAAGACAATGTGCAACAGAATCTCACACATGATATTGATATAATTCTTGATATTCAATCAGCTGTTATTTCTTACTGTCAGTTCTATCTGTGAGCTTATTTAACACTTTCAAATCCTTCTTGTAGACCTTGCACCCCTATCTCTGTATTCAATGAACAGAAGATTGCACCCCAGTTCAAGCTTCAAAAGATGTAAGTGATGTTTCATTCTTGCATTTAAATATTTTTGTTGATATTGAGAATGTGTTGATCATCATGATTATGACTTGTATTATCTCATCTCAGAGCTCTTTCATCAGCTTACTATTAAATAGCAAGCTTCTTGTCTTCTCTGCAACTATTTGATTCACATGTTTCACTGAGTCATTTGATTGTGATATATCAGATGTAGTTGTTTCATACACTATTTCTTTACTCTGGCAGTAGATCTTAAGTTCTTGACTTTTGAACTCTTCTTCATCATCTCAGTGTAGAGTTTCAATTCAGTATTAAGTAGTAGTCTCAATTTTATCAATAAAGATTATCAAACATGCAGTGATCTCATTCTTTGACATTATAAGAATAATTCATCTGTAGTGTATAGCATCATCTGTAATACTCATTCAATAATTAACTTCTCTCTGAGTAGAGAGATTGACTTCATTATATAGTGTGTGATCATCATCTGCAAGATTCATGAAGAATCTCATTACAGATTTGATAGTTCTCATTATTGATATGAATGTTGAACATGTTATTTTTACCTGTACACAGGTCTTACAGAATGACAAAGCTCTGTCACTTCTTATTCTCATTTCTAGTTATGAATCTGCTATCATTTTTGTGATATCTGCAGAATTCAGATATTCTAGCTTTTAATGTTATTGCATCATTATAAGTTCTATAATCTTTGTATCATTTCTTTCAGATAGTGTCAATATTGTGTCATCTTTCATCTGTAATGTGTTCACAGGTTCAAAATTGTCATTGAGTATAGCAAACTGAATCAAGTCTCTGTATGTAACTGATCTTTTCATCTCATAGATATCATTCTCATTTAGTCTTGCTGTAAATGAGAACATGTGATCAGAAGACATAATCAACATAGTATAATTATTCTCATATATCAACTGCTTATAGATATAACTCTGATATACAAGCTTACTCATACTCATGAGATTCACTTCTAACTTTGAGACATAGCAGATATCATTTAACAGCATATTCATCTCTTTCACTGAAATCTTCATATCTTCTATAGCTGTAGCAGAGATCACTGTTCTGTCTGCTATTTTCAATATCACTTTCATCTTCTGAGGTTTTGCTATGACAAGATCTCTGTGAGGTGTGATGTGAGCACCTGATTCAGAGTCTAGAATTCAGGTATCTTTTCCTGTCTGACTACTTGTATAGGCCTTTTCTTTGATGCAAAATACTTGCTTTATAACATTGTAAACAGAAGCAGCATCTGTATTCTCTGCATTCTTGTCTTTATTCTTGTTTCTATTCATATTAAAGTTCAAAGAATGTTTCTCAGAGTATTTCTTTCAACAGTCAGTCTGAATATGACTAATCTTTTGACAATGATAGCAGGTCCTCGCGTCATTATCTCTATGTTCAGGTTTGAATTCAGTGTTCTTGTTCTTGTTATTGTCTTTCTCTTTGTCCTTGTCTTTCTTATTCTTATCTTGTGTGTTGTTGGTAGAATTTCTAGACACATCAGTATTTACTTCATTTGCAGCAGAGAGCTGTAAAAGAATATTGTGACACAGGCTTATAAAATCATTCTCTAAGGGTTGAGTATTATCTTTATCAATTTGATTCATTTAATTTCTTATAAATGAGGCTCAATCTCTGTTGACTTCTGTAAGTAGTCTGTTGAAAAACATGACATTCAGAATCTTATATTCTAGACAGATATAATCAGTTCTTATAACAATCAGACATTCAATGAAAGCTCTGTCAGATTCTTTACTTTTGAAGATTATTTTAATAAGCTCTTTAAATAAATGAGTTCTGTGTACAGCAGGTCTCTTGAAAAAGTTATTCTCTATAATAGTTCATAGAGTATAAGCTGATAATTTGAACTTCTTAAGTATAGTGAAATAAGCCTTGATCTGCAGAGCAATTGCAGATTATATGTAATTATATAATCAAAGATTGCATTCTTTTCAGAAATGTTATATATTCATAGTGACATTCTCATCAAGATTATTATCTTCAAGAATATCATCAGTTTCAGACTGCTCTGCAGTCAAAAGAATTTCCTCTCTTTATATTGAGTAGTTAATGAATTCAGTGAGAACTATTGATCTTTTGATAAGTCTTACTTAGCTTCTGAATTCTTTAAGAACTTTTATTATAACAGATGTCTTCTCTTTTTATTGAAGATATTCTGCCAGATTCACTTTCATCTCATTACTTGCAAGAGTCTTACTTCTACTGATCTTCATATACTCAATCTCATACTGAAGTCTTGCAATTTCAAGCCTCATACAAGTCTTCTTACTCATTGAGCTATTGTTATTTCAGTCACTTGAGCTCTCTACATTGTCTGATATCTCACTGATATCTTCAACTGAGTTTTTGTATTTATTGAACTTGTCAGACTGTTTCTCTGTAATGATTTCATTCAGCTCAAATGCTTCTGAGACAGTTACTTTTCAATTCATTGCAGATGTTGATAAACTCACACTCAATTCTTCTTATACTTCAGATGTTTGTGAATTTCTTCTTCTATGCATTAGCATGTAATTCTTTGTTAAGTCAGGCTTTTCACTTAATCTCAGATTCACCATGAGTTCAATTAATTAATAAAAGACATCTAGACATATGTAATAATATGTGAAGACGTAGTTGGCATATTATTACAGTTATTTATTGCTTGCGAAGAGCTTTATAATCTCTTGAAGAATAATGTTGTTATGTTATATTGTAATCTAACTACGCGAGTTACACTAAATGAATAGATTGAGATGACACGTGACTAGAGTAGGTGTAGTAATCATCAATATTAAACTCTTTGATTATATCAGATAATTAATCATTGAATATAATACTCTGATTAGAAAAAGATTCAGATATTGAAACTTTCTAATATAAAGTAAACTCAGTTGAAATATGTAATTAATTTACTGTTTCAGTTTTATAAGATAATAAAGACAGTCTTAATCACTTATACACTAATACTGCAGTCAGTCTGATAAGTATATAATAGTTTATTTACTTATCTTAAGAAGCAGTTAAATCACTTAAAAAGAAATTCAGTCTGAAATAATACTATAGTACAGACTATTATTACTGTAAGAAATAAACTGATATATTACTACAGTAAAACTGAATAATCTTTTACAGAGTATTATACTATAGCAGCTTTACTAGATTTCTTTTATTAAGTTAATATCTACACTTCTCAAGATTGAATAGAGAAGAAATGAGACTTATATATTAAATTAATCTGAGACTACTATAATACTAACTATCAGAGATTTGAATAAGTAGATATTAGAGATATAAAGACAGTAAAATATAATTCTCTAGTAAGTAATAATCTTTAATAACACTTTATATTATATAGAACTATAATACTAACTTTAAAACAGAACTTATATATATTAATTATAACTGAAAATCAGATAAAACTATATACTTATAAAACTAAATTTAATCACTATTTTTAAGATAATTTAATAAATTTATACATTAAATCAATTCTAGAGTTATAAAAAATTATTGAGAGTATATATTCAACTATTATACTGATAATATATAATATTCTGATAATTTTATTAACAGAGATAAGAATGAAGTAAAAGTTTAACTTAAGTTAAAATATTTATTACTATTACTGAGAACAATTATAAGAAGAAATAATCAAGAAACTTATAATTATAAAATATAAAATTATCAGATAGTTTAATATCTCTGATCACAGTATATCAGAGAAGTGTAGTTTTCATAAGAAAGTAAAGAATAAACTTATATAAGAATGTATTTAGTTGTTTCATAAGTATTATCAATAATTATTACTAAATTCTGATTATATAAGCAATTACTGAATAAACTGAATAAGACTGAATTTAATTTTCAGTTTCAGTCTTATTCTGATTTTAAAAGAATGATTATCTTTCATAGTTTATTCTGAGAAATTACTCTCATTTCACTATTCTTGAATTAAATCTAGTCATTTTTCACATCATTTCTCTCAGAAATGGTTCATTTTCAGATTTTTTTAAGACTTGGTTCTGGTGAGACTCACGCCAAGAAATGTATAAGACTAGATCAAATGAGATCAAATGTGAAATTCATGGTCCCGGCGGCCAGTCTAAGAGGCCTACACTGAATAGATCAGTATAATATTATAGGTCTTATATAACAAAGAGAAAAACATTAGAGAAGGAAAGAAAGAGAAAGTGTGAGAATTGATGATCAGAGTGAATATTTATACATATATATAGTGATGTACACAGTGAAGCTTCAGGGCGGAAGAATCTATACATGTTCATGGCAGCCGAGGATTGAGAATCAGAGTGTACGCGTTTGAGAATGGAGCGGAAGAATCTATGGAGTGTAACAGAATAGTCTATATGATTGATCGGGCGCAGCCCGCCACAGAAGAAATGATTAGAAACTGCTTAATACTGTGAGAAGATCAAAGCTGCAGCTGCAGCTAAACATCTTATAGAGAAGTAATAGTGAGATGAATGAAAGCTTTAACTGTAAAAAGAGAAGAAAGAATATACTGCTAAATATTATAAAGCATAGTAAAGTAGATATTCATAGAGATCTCAAAGAGATCTATAAGAAGATTAACAGTGAGCTCAAAACACTGTAGAAGCTCTATACAATTCTCTGAAAGCAGTAATAAGTATCACATACAGATCTCTCTGATGAAATCAAATGATATTTCTTCTCTGACATCTTCTACACTGTGATCTGATTCAATCATTTCAAAATCATGAGTTTCACATTCCAGGTGAATTATTAGGTCAAGCAACTGTTCTCTGAATTAATCATATATATTTATATGATGTATTCTGTATATAGTTTTAATCTTTGATAATTAATATTAATATCTTATTGCATTGTTGTGCTATGGTTGAAAATTAACAGCTCTATAGAGTGCTTTTTGGAGTTCGTTGGGTGGATGAGTTTGTTGGGTGGTGAGTCACGTTATAACGTAGCTAGCTGCTCCCATAATAATAGAAGGATCAATCTTTCCCACCTACAGCTACGTTATATCCATTACTCCGTACATATGTTAGTGATTACTGCGCCTAACGTTAGCTGTGATCCAATGATGGCCAGAAGGATGCATGGCGAACGATTGCTGAAAACAAAGCGCGGCGCAAACCCCCCGAAACTAACCCCGGCTAAATCGTTACATTAAGGGATAAACCGCTCAATCCCAGTTCCTAGAAAGGAAAAAAAGGTTGGAGCTGGGTCAAAGCCGCTCAGCTGAAATTGCTGATGTCTGGAATAGGACGCAAAAGTCAGCAGTTTCTTGTGCTATCAATCAACTCATACTTGAGCGTTGAAATGAATGAACAACCAGAAACCAATTCTTTAACTACCGACAGCCTTTGACTCCATTCAACCTTTGCATATTTCAACAGAAGAACTCTATCACATCATCGCTCGTATCCCTTAAGCCACCAAATCCACAATTTTGTTGTGGTGGTTGAGAGTTTCTATGGTGAAAAGTCTTCCGTACTGGTCTTTCTAGCCATAACGTTATGAGGTGTGAGGACGGAATCTCGTATATTTAACTACTGCGCGGGGAACCAACTGGTGCTTGCCAAAGAGTTGACGTGCAAAATACACATGGGCATCTGCCTGAAACATGACCTTAAATAACGAAAGCCAACAGTTGCGCTCGTTATATTTTGTATTTAACATCGTCGCAAGAATATATTATGAAAGCCAACTCCACACCGCTGCTGATATCGCCCCTGTTTCCTCACAAAGCTGACGAGTAATTCAGTATCAAAACGATTTCCAGCACCCAGAGAATACCAAATAATCATCTATTGCTTTTATTGCTACCTTAACATGCCTCGCTTCACCAGCCCTTTTGACGGAGCCGAGCTCTTCTATAGGGATTACCAACCTACAAGCAATCCCCCGCCATTCAGAGTGGACAAAACCTATGCAGGCAAACAGAAGCCCGCACTGGTATTCATCCATGGATGGCCAATGTCTTCGCTGATGTTTGAGCAACAGACTCTGCCCCTTTGCGAGACTTATCGATTCAGATGCATTGCCCCTGATCGCCGTGGTTTCGGTCAGAGTGACTGGAACGGTGCCGAACCGGGCAAGGAGCAGATAGACTATGACGTCTTCGCTCAGGACACGGTCTATCTATTGGAGAAACTTGATATCCGGCCTTTTGTATTTGTGGCAGCCAGTATGGGCCCAGGAGAAACTCTGCTGGCGTACGAGCGCAGCGAATATGTCAGAAGTAACTGCAAGGTATGTCGAAACATTCCCATTAGCAATTAGCAAGTTTTACGATAATTTCACTAACACCGAACGGACGGTCGATATATATAGGGATTCTTCTGGATAGGTCCCGCACTTCCATTTCCCCTGAACACTCCGGAAAACCCTACGGCACCATCGCGCGAGGTGTGGGGATCGATTGTCGAAGGATTCCGTGCTTCACGGGCTGATTACACCCATGAAGCTCTCCCGCTATCACTAGCTGTACTCTCGTCAGACCGCAAAGTATCAGAATGCACGCTCCGCCGGGTGGAAGGCATTGTTGCCCAGGCCGATTCCCTCGCCATCGAGCGCTGTGTCCAGATCATCACGAGCGTGGATTTCACGGACCGCTTGCGAAAACTTGGTGCGGAAACTGATGTTCCCATCATGTGCGTTCATGGAGATCAGGACATGGGTTGTCCCTATGAGTCCAGCACCCAAATCATCAAGGATATGATTCCCAGGACGGTGGCCAGGAAGTATGAGTCGGGTGCTCATGGTGCGTGAATCATTTGTCTCATTCTTTTATTTCCAACCAATGTTGTAATTGGTATTTCATCTTTTGTATCCCTCCTTTGCTAATCAATTTCGTCCCTTGACAGGCCTGTATATCACGCATCGTGAACAACTTCTTCAGGACCTACTGGCATTCATTGATGGGTTAGTATCTTAGATTGTATCGGCTGGTTGACCATAGAGCTGAGCAGCATCCGATGTGCGGTAGAAGGACCGCAAATTTGTATCCATGTATTTAACTCATTCCGAGTGACTTATTTGATATCAATGAAATCGTTGAAGTTCCACATACACCCTTCAATAATATGCCTTCAAAATAGCCTTTTTAGCTCAGACAAAGTTGTGAAAAAGCGAGCATTGCCACATCACCACATACATTTAATTCAGGATGACCACGTATAGGCATTCAGTCGCAGTGATTTATCTTTATCTCCTTTCTAGAAATATTATGACCTTGTTGAGATGTTGGAGTTCCCCTCTTACATACTTTTCTCATGCTTGACTTCACAAAGCGGTTTGCATCGGCGAGCTAGGGCAGTCCGGCCCCATCTGAAGTTTTGCTGAAGGCCGAAAAAAACACCTCCGTTATTATCGGCAACACCCGCCCTGCTTCACCTAAGGTGGCATACCTCGCTCTAACTATTCTACCTTTTTCTTTACTTTTTCCGTCCTCCGTTACTTCTCGCCCTTCTCTCTCTCTCTCAGTTTCATTGTCCACTCATATCTACACCCCGCGACAATGTCTACCAAAACGAACCCTCCAGTGGTGATGGAATCCATCACGCAACAAATCGGCAATACCCCGCTAGTCCGCCTCAACAAGGTGCCCAAGAGTCTGGGTATCAAAGCGACTGTTTATGCTAAATTGGAATACTTCAATGCGGGGGGTAGTGTCAAAGATCGGATTGCACTGCGCATGATTGAGGAGGCCGAGCGCAAGGGAAGAATAAAGCCAGGTGATACGCTGATTGAGCCTACAAGTGGAAATACGTGAGTGATAACCGGATATGCCCATGTTGGCTGGAGCCAATTGGATTAAGATCGGTTGACTGACTACAATTGGTGATTAGGGGTATTGGACTTGCTCTTGTTGCTGCAGTGAAAGGTGAGTTGTAATCCTGAGTCGCGTGTACTCCTTCTGTCGATCGGTTGTCCCAGCTCTCTAACGGTTTACGTTATACACCGGCAGGTTATAAAACTATAATCACTCTCCCAGAGAAGATGTCCGCTGAAAAGGTTTCCGTTCTGCGTGCATTGGGTGCCACAATTATCCGAACACCAACAGAAGCCGCCTTCGACTCTCCAGAATCTCACATCGGTGTCGCAAAGCGATTGGAGAAGGAATTACCAAACGCCCACATTTTAGACCAGTATGGAAATGAAGATAACCCACTCGCGCACGAATATGGCACAGCGGAGGAAATATGGACCCAAACTGAAGGCAAGATCAAGGCTGTGGTAGCAGGAGCGGGGACAGGTGGTACGATTACTGGCGTTGCCCGTGGTCTAAGGAAGTACAATCCCAATATCAAAGTCATTGCGGCGGACCCTCACGGCTCCGTCCTCGCGTTACCGGAAATTTTGAACGAGGAGCACATGAACGAGCCATACAAGGTGGAAGGCATCGGTTACGACTTCATTCCTGATGTGCTGGACCGTAGTACTATTGACAAATGGTATAAGACGGGTGACAGGGAGTCGTTCCAGTATGCCAGACGGCTGATAGCTGAAGAGGGCCTTCTCGTTGGTGGGAGTAGTGGAAGTGCGATTGCCGGTCTTGCAAAGGCAGCCAAAGACTTCAATTTTACTCAGGATGACGTTATCGTTGTTGTTCTCCCTGATAGCATTCGAAGCTATCTGACCAAGGTATTTCCTTTTTTACATTATGCCCTAGGATGTGGTGTCGATATGAATGGTACTGATTACCCTTTAGTTTGCGGATGATGACTGGCTTGCGGCGAATGATCTACTTCCAGAGGTCCCGCCGACGGAGCCTCCATCACCGGAGTTGCAACCACGCGGTCCAAAGGATCCATTCTCAGGGGCCAAAGTTAAGGCGCTCAGATTAAAGCCAGTTACTACAATCCTATCAAATTCCACATGCGAAGCCGCCATCGAGGTAATGAGAGAAAAAAGCTTCGATCAATTACCCGTGCTTGCCCCTACGGGGAGACGTTTGGTTGGTCTTGTAACTCTCGGAAATATCCTCAGCCGCCTTTCTCACGGAAGAGCTACGAGCAGCAGTCCCGTTTCCGATGTGATGTTTGACTTCTCGAAGTTGTCAGAGGTAGTAACAGATCCCAGAGATATCTCACGGTCTGCTCCAGAACTCCTCGCTGGCTCGACGGGACGTTCTGAATCTGAGCCGGGCGCAGAGAAGCGTCGCCAGTTTATTGAAATAACGCTAGAAACTCCGCTGAGCGCATTAAAGCGTTTTTTCGAATGGAACAGTGCCGCTGTTGTTACGGAGAAGGATGAAAGCGGAGCTATGAAGCCGGTGGCTGTGGCTACCAAGGTGGATTTACTGACCTGGCTGTTACACCAGAGTAAAGTGCAAGGCTGATTTGTCTTAGTCTGTAACCATCGGTGGCCGCTCTGGTGTTTGAGTTTTGGGTATTTTATTCTCTCCATTCCTATGGCAAGTCAGTCAGGTCTTCGGGCTTTCTTTAGATAGAATTTGCGCCATGATGTCGACATCAAAAAGGTGGTGAGGCTCCAACCTGTTTTCAACATAACAAACCCCTGGAGATATGACGATGACTTAATTACCTCTGGCTATTAATGTAGCATGATAGATTCTATATAATTCAACATCGAATATCCATGGGAATTTCTACTTATTTTCAAGCTCCTGATTTTCAATGTCAACCCGTCAGCTTGCTTCATGCAAGGGTGGCTTTCCCAATATGTTTATTTAGCTTAAATGAGTATATCCGCCTCATACGCCGTATAACTGAACCACGCAACTTCAAGTACATACATACACTGTAAGTTATATCTACAAACGAAGATGCTGCACAAACCGTTAATTGAAAGAAGAACACGTCGAAGATGACAGGTATATTTACATCCCGGAGGTTCTCATTATCTCAAGTTCCAGACCTTCATGGGAAGGCTGTGATTATCACTGTAAGCCCCGTTTCGTGTGGTCGCAGTGGCTAGGGTATCTATCTGCACAACTATCTATGATACAACATCTAATCCATAGGCAATAGACAATTAACGATTGTGGTCGACGGCTATTATTTTACGCATATCCCAATAGGGAGGTCAATCAGGCATTGGACAAGGAAAGTTCGATTTCTAAATTTTCTCTTCAGTTCGATTGTTGTACTCATTTATCTACTATTCATCCATCCCATATCCTAATCCAACACTTTGACGTTGCTGAGATGTATATATATATATATATATATATATATATTTAAAAAAACATCTCTCTATGGATAAGCATGCAGCTTCTCCTCTATGGCATCGCGAAGCTATATATACTTTAGTCGCAGACGAGACAAATATGACGCTACCGTCGATATCTGGAAGAGGAACCCGCATATTCAGCTGGAGACTGGTGCGAGATGCAGAGAACTGAGTTTATCCAATGCGATTTGGGAGATATGGTATAGGTAAGGAGGGCGGCGTGGAATATTCGGGGGAGGGCTGATAGGTTGGATATTCTCGTATGCAATGCTGGTATGAGAACTCAGCCCCTTAACCCCTCTTTCTTCTGATAAACATAAGGCGCCTTTTTGAAAAACTTTCCTCTATTACCCGGGATCACCTACGAAGATATATATTATTAATATATCATCAAATCTGAAAAACGGGACCTCCCATTGACTCACCTCCACACACACGTATGACCCCAGTTTCTCCCAAATCAATTGAGTCCATCTTCGCCACAAACCACGTCGGCCACCACATCCTAACCGTCCTCCTCCTTCCCCTCCTTCACTCCACAGTCACCCGCTTCCCAGATGCCACCTCCACCTGCATCGTTTTCACCACATCATCCCTCCACAGCCTCTGCCGCGAACTAGACCTCAACCTTCTCACGCCATCCGAAGGATCTCCAACCAAGAGCGCATGTTATGATGGTATCTGGCGCTACGGCCGCTTTAAGCTGGCAAATATTCTCTTCACGTGCCATGTTAGCAGGAGACTCATGGAAGGGGGACTTAGTGAGGTTTTAGCGGCTGCGACGAATAGTGAGAGCGGCAGGTATAATCGGAGCGTGGTGGACGGCAATGGTGCCAATGACGAAACGACTAAACACATCTATGTCAAGAGCTTCTTCCCCGGAAAAATCGCCACGGATCATATGAAGATCTGGAGAGGATATCTAGGTACCGTAGTGGGCAAGGCATTTGAAATGTTTTTCTCCGTGGCTGGGCAGTCCATTCAGGATGCGGTGGGGACAGCGCTTTATTTGGCAGCTAGTGGAGATATTGCTGCAGGTGGTGGAGTGAGGGGCCAGTATTTTGTGCCGGTTGCGAAGAGGGATGAGACCAGTCGTATGGCAGGCGATATGGAACTGGCGAGGCAACTGTGGGTGAGTGGTTCGACGTGATTTCTCTGTTTCTTTCTTTTTTTTATTCTCTGGTAGCGGTGGGCGACATTGTGGCATTGTAGAGCGGGTTTCGGAGGAGCTGTTGTTAATGACTAACCGACTGATTACTTCATTTCTTTCCTGTTTTGTAGGATTGGACTGACAGGAAGGTTGCCGAGGTGTTGGGGGATGGTTGGCAAAGAAATGGCATTTCCGAGGGAATTTGTTGACGGATATCAGGAGCATCCTCTTTTCTATCCAACTCAGAGAGGACAGGCAAGGAGCAACTGTGTTGGGCGATTTTATATTGGCAGGTAACTCATGATGAGGACTTCACGTATGCCTTGTTCCTAGACATGGATGGGAATTGCATGGTCTGGGCCGTCTTCATCATGATCCTAAGTTGAAGAGCTATTTCCATTTCCGGCCGCGAAATATACCCAAATTTCATTTTGCCGGGGCATACACATATGCACTCTCTTTTCATGACGATGGCGGGGTAGATGAGGAGATTGATCGATATCATCAGCAACAAAAAATAGGAAAGACCCCGGCTAGAGGGTATGTCGAATGGAAAATAAAAATGGGAACCGAGTTCATGATCTGCGCAATACCTCGTGCATAACAAGCACATCATAAGCACATCCCAATCCACTCTTCCCAACGCCGCATCCCACCCCCACGATCCGTTTCATCATCGTTCAACACAGCACCCCCCATAACGTCAACTTCAATCCCCATTTGCTCATCTAGCATCTGAAAAGTAAAAGGCCCTTCCTCTTCGTCCCCACCTAGCATATCCGGCTCCTCTTCTGCAGACAAGCCATTCATGCTCACATCCAACAACCCTCGCCGTTTCGAGACTCTGATATTCTCAAGTTCGGACTCCATCTTCGCCTTTATTGAACCCGGCGGCAGGGCGGTGAATAAATCTTGCTTATTCGCAGCGACCAGGACGGGAATCTTAGGTGTCTTTTTAGAAGATGATGATGATATTCTCTTCCCGTTCTTGTACACTCGGTTCTGTAGCGTAATGAGCACATCGTGTAGGTAGGTAGCGGTGTCCCGTAGCGTTTTATCGCTTTGTGATAGGGCAGCGGAATCCAACATGAAGATTACTCCACGGATCCCAACAGAGCCTTTCCTTTTAGGATCTGAGAGGGACAACAATGAAGCGATGCCCTGGGATGCACGGAGTTTGCCATGGCCAGGGGTATCTCGGAGCCGATATGTAATCGGGTTCTTTGTAGCTTCTCCGAGAGTCGGGTCATTGACTGAGCGATATTTGTTGGAGCCAATAGGGACAGTTGGCGGGAGAGTTATGTGGACAAAGGATGAAACTTGGGAGGTATGTGTTTCTCGAGGTGGTTTCGGAGAAGAGGATGATATCGAGCGTTGTTGCAACTATACACTGTTAGCTATCAAGATTTCACGTATATGCTGTGCTATATGGGTTTAAAACTTGGAACCGGGGCGCTGTACATACGAGTGAGCATAAGGCTGTTTTGCCTGACCCGCTAGGACCCAGGAGCAAGAAATCCCTTGAGTCCTTTGCGGGTGAGGTTTGGTAGAGAAGAATATGGAAGACGACAGGGAGCGAGAGGGCAATGGTGCAGGTAACGAGAATGGCAATTAGGTTGCCGGAGAGAAGGGTGGTCGCTATTCCGCTGGGACTCCAATCCATGGTGGTGGCTAGATTGTGCCCTCGCACGCAAATTATATAGGGAGAGCGGACAATTGGAATTTGATAAATCTGTTCATTCAATGCTGTCGAACTAATAGTATGTTGGCCCTTACGGCCGTTGCGGTTAGCGATCCCACTAGATCACGTGACCCACCACTATATTATGTTCCTGTAGATAGATCTATCAATACAATCTTCAACTATTCTACAGATTATAGCCTGAATGGCATGTTTTTCTTTTTAGAACATTATATCAATATTTTTTGATATGAATAGTTTATCTTTTTTGAAAAGACTCTCACTCTTTATTAGAGATATTTTATTTCTTCTGAATCTGCTAATCAGCAGATTTATATACTTTATATTTTTAAGAAAGTATGTTCTTCATTGTGAAGAATATCACTCTTTTTTTATATCTAAAAGAAGCAGAGTTATCTTAATATAAGTAATATATCTGTTACTTCAGAGTTCAGCTCAAGACTCAGAATCACACACTTTACTAAATAACTTATTAATAGAATAATCACTTATTATGAGAAGGCTTCTGACTTATAAAATAAAACTGAGATCAGTTTTTACTAGAGTATGAAATTTGATAATAAGATAATAAAGAAGCTTCAGAATAAGAGAAAACAGAGTTAATATTTATCTATAGAATCTGTTTATTTTAACTCTTTAAATTTTTATTATCTCTTATTTCTGAAATGTTAACTTTTAATGATGATCTGAATTAATCTATTTATTATATTACAGATAATCTTATAAATTTTATACAGATAATACTATAGAATTAAATAACTGTGACTGAAATTACTTAATATCTTACTATATCTATCTCTGTATAAAGAGACACTATAAGAAATAAGTTATAGAAATATTAGAAGAAAGTTAAATATATATTAGATATTAAATCAGTAACTATATTTAATAACTCTAATTATAAAGTCTGATATATTAATATATTAACTAATATAGAAGTTATTAATAAAACTAATATTTTATTAAGAATTTAATAAGAATTCTCTTTTATATATTATATTAACTCTGAGAAGTGAAGAATTCATTTCAAGTCTCTATATAGATATATACTATTAAGTCTTATTAAAAATGTTTAAATTACTATTAAAATCTTGAAAGCTGATAATACTATAGCTCTGTAAGATAAGATTAATATTGAATATATAATATCACTGATAGAAGAATGAGTTAATATCTTTAAGAAATTAATAAAATTATAAGTTAAGAAGAATAATTATCTTACTTTTCAGAGATATTTCTACTATTTTATTATCTATTATAAGAAGCTCTGTCAGAGTACTGAGAATATATATTATAATCTTTTTCTTAATAATCTACAAGATTATCAAAGACTGTTTATTAAGATATATTTGAATGAGTTTTTCTTCACTGATCAGAAACTTATTGTTAATATTAATATTAATAATTTAATGAAGTAACTGATTAATCATATATTTAAGAAGATTATCACTGAGTGAAAAAAGCAGTCTCAGATTAATTCTATGACTGTGAAAAAGAATAAAGATAAGAATAAAGATAAGAATAAAGATAAGAATAAAAGTACATCTGTATGAAAGTATACTCACTGTAGAAGATATGAATATACTGTTGACAGATATTTTATCTTACACTCTGATAAAAAGAAAAAGAAGAATGATAAGAAGAAAGAGAAAAAGAATAACTTAATAAGTTCTTAATCAGCAGTAAATACAGTAATTACAAAGATTAAGTTCTATTTCTCTTTCACAGTTACTGAAAAATCATTCTCTAGATCTTGATATTTGAACATATATATAAGTCTGAATATGATAGATGAGCTTCATTCTTTTTCAAATATTAAATCTTTTAATGATAATATCTCTGTCAATTCTGTGACTGAGAAAACTGAGTTTATTAAGAAGATTAAGACTGTCATCTTAAAGATTGAGAGTGATGATATTAACTTACAGAATATTTACTATATTTCTAATATTACAGTTAATCTGCTCTTATTTACAAAGCTTGAAGATCAGAGATTCTGATTTATATTATCTTTCACTATTCTCTCATTTTTCATTTGCAGAGTCTTAAACAGTGTTATTTTTCATGCAGTTCAGACTGCTCAGAATAACATATATAAGATTAATGAACAGAAGTTCAATGAGAATTTCAATTATCTAAATAAGACAGTCAAGTATATTGCAATGTTATATAAGTATGATTTTAATTAAAAAGTTAATCTTTCTGTAACTGCTGCTACTACTGTTGATAACATTGATTCTACAGTTCTGAATACAGGTCTCAAGAATACAAGAATATCAAAGACTTTTTTGAACTGATACTGTAATCTCAGTCATATTCACACTGATGCTATAATTGCTATAATCAAGAATTTCCATACTGAAGTCATAATTAAAGATTCTAAGACTAAGTTCTTTTATAAGAAATGTGTCAAGACAGATATGATATAAGATTATTTAAAAACATCAATGTCTAGATCTATTCAACTCATTGAGAAGATTCATATTAATCTTATAGATAATGAATATATATTGAAAGATCTCTCTGATCATCTCTTAGAGTTTCATCAGAAAATTAAATACTGAATGCTTATCATCTGTGATGTGACCTGCTACTGTTGAGTATATTTTTTAAAATTCAAGAATGAGACTGTTCAATACTTTGAGTTATGACTCAGATTCATGAGTAATCTTGAGTATACAGTTCCTGCTTTTCTACAGACTGATATTAATGATGTTTTTCAATTCACATGTATACATATAGTTATGAATTCATATGACATTAAATGAAAATTAACAGTAGTATATTCATCACATCAGAATAATGTTTCTGAATATGAAATTCACACTATCATGAAATGAGTTAGAGCTGCTCTTTTGAAAGATAATTTTTCTAAGAAGTTCTGAGCAGATATTCTAGAGACAGTGATTATAATAATTAATAATACTCTCATATCTACAGTTCTTTATAACTTGAAATTTTAATTCTCTACTACAGAGACTTCTATAATTTCAAGTTCATATAAGATTTCTTAATATGCACTTATGAATATTCTGCTGAATATGAGACATTTTCACTGATTGAGTGCAGAGATTTTTATTCACTTACATGAATTTCAGCAGTCTGTGAATAAGCTTTCTTCACATGCTGATTTCTATTATATCATTGAATTCAGTGATATATCAATATATTGTCTATGATATTCTGAATCTGACAAGATTATTGTCAGTAGTAATATGAGATTCTCAATCACTGAAAAACTGATTATTACATCTGTGAAACTTATTAATTATATTATTGAACTGAAGCCTGATATTTATCTGATTGATGATGAAGATGTCTCTAACATTGATAATCTGAATTCTACATAATTGTGACCCGCGAAATCACTGACTACTTACACTTTAAGTCTTATTACAGATAACCTTCTGAAGTTCTATAAGAATGTCACATTTCAGTTAGAAAGAGTAGAAGATTATTGAAAGAAGTTTATACAACATAAGATTACTGATCTGAAGAAATATAATATATGAAATTTAATCTCTAGATCTGATGTTCTGAAAGATGAACTGATTGCTTCAGATTATTGAGTGTTTCTTAAGAAAGATAGATCTGTGAATTTAAATACTAATTCTGATGATATTCTTAGAAAATTATATTAAGTGATTTGTAATAACTGACTTAAGAAGAATTCTAGAGAAGAGATCTACACTTCTGTTATCACTAATACTGTCAATTGTATTCTTTTTGCAATAGCAGTACTACACAGTTAAACACTTTATCAAGTGAATATAGTGATAGTATATCTGTATGAGTGTCTCACTAAGAAGATCTATATAAGACAACTCACTGAATTTGAGACAGATTCACTGAAAACACTTATCTGCATGATTGAGAATAGTCTATATAATCTGAACTCTGTGACAAAGGTCTGATATGATTACTTAACAGCTCTGTTGAGTGATCTTGAATTTACAGTCAGTATTCATGATTCAGCACTCTGATATCATATATTCAGATGTTATCTCTATATAATAATCTATATTAATAATCTTAACATCATATCTGAAGCTTCTGAGAATGCTGATTGACTAGTGAGTATACTCAGTGAGAAATTGAAAGTCAAGAATCTACATCAGCTAATTAAGTATTTGAATATGAAGATCAATTATTCAGATAAGAGAATTAATTTAATACATTATCAATATATTAAATGTCTTATTGAAGATTTCTATCTTGATAATACAGCTGTTGTCAGAATATCAGTAAAGAATGAATTTTACATTGATGATTTCTCTATATCTGAGAAAGAGACTGATTTCATAATTTGATGATATCAATATAATGTGAGTTGCTTGTAATATCTTGCAGTTAAAACATATTCTGATATCACTCATACTGTCTCACTACTCACTTAACAGAATGTTGATTCAACATCTTAATATTGAAAGACTCTATTATATATTATATATTATTTGAAAGAGATCATGAATCTGGGCATTTTCTACAGACATGGCCTGTATGAGAGGTCTGTTTCTACTGATCTTTTCATTTTCTCTGATTTTCCTGATGATTTCTATCTACTCTTCAACTACTCAGATTTCGATTGAGTCAGTCTCTTGAATGATGATAGGAAATCAACATTCAGCTACATTTTTAAACTCACAGATGATCTGATTTCATAGCATTCAGTGAAGCAATCTTGTATATCTCTAAGTTTCAATGAGGCTGAATATATGACTCTTAGTGAGATAGTCTGCGAGATAACATGAATCTGAAATCTCATAATTAAGCTTGACTTCATTACTACATCTCTGATACAGATTCTCACTGATAATAAGAGTGTCATAGATCTTACAAAGATGATAGTTATTACAGTCTGAAGTAAACACATTAACATGTGTTTTCATTTTTCACATTGACAGTTGAATCAGAGAATCATTAATTTAGAATATATTCTCACTGCTCAGATAGCAGTGAATGAACTTACTAAATCTCTAGATACTGTGATATTTACACAATTCATGATTTTGCTAGGTCTTACAGATATAAAAGTTGAAAATGTTTAATTTTACATTTGTATTTGATTTTAACAGACTATCTTGATAATTTGAGTGTTTTTGTATATAATTCTTATTATCTTGAGAGAGAGTGTTGACTCTTATAGCTGTTGCAGTTAGCAATCTCACTAGATTATATAACTTATCACTATATTATATTTCTGTAGATAAATCTATTAATACAATCTTCAACTATTCTACATAGTAGGCTCTAAATGATTAGTAAGCTGATATAATTAATCATACTCAGCAACTGTAGAATAGTTGATAGAAAGTAGAAAACTTGATCTCACTAAGTGCGTCACTTGACCTTGTTATATAAGTTGATTTTATAAAAGTGATCTGTGTCACTATCTGATCTTACTTAATACATCTTTTCTTATAATTTGAAATCACTCTTTCTTTCTTAATTATTTACCATCAATTCTACAATCAATTCAAAATCAATTTAAAATCAATTTAATACTGAAATTATTCTTGAATTTAATAATAAAGTAAGTGTTTATATAATTTACACTGAATTGATTATTAACTGATTTTCAATCAATTATTAATTACTTAAATATATAGATTGAATTTATTTTATTACTATAATTAATTAACAATTAATTCAGAATTAATTCAAAATCAATTCAAAATCAATTTAATACTAAAATTATTCTTGAATTTAATAATAATACTGAATTGATTATCAACTGATTTTCAATCAATTATCAATTACTTAAATATATAGATTAAATCAATTTTTTATTACTATAATTAATTCAGAATCAATTCAGAATCAATGTATCTAATTATGTAACATAGTGGAACCGAAGTGATAGCTAGTTAGCAGTGTTATATAGAGGTAGTTGTTTGAGAAGCTGTATGAGTGAGCTTGACACCCTGGTGGCCGAATGGTTAATGCGGCCACCCGGTAGCGCCTTGGCGTGGGAAACCAAGACGTGTGAGTTCGAAACCCGCAGGGAATACATTAAATCCGGAACTCAAGCACCTCAGATTTCTAATAAATACAGAGGTGTATAAATCACTTCAATAAATCACTCTATGTTTCTGAGCTGAGAAGTTATTATCGCATGTATTTAATTGTCACTTCTTTGTATTTTCTATGTTCTTATTATCTTGATATAATCTTAACACCTGTATTTCCTTCTGTATAATCAATACTTGACCTGTATTTAACATTATGCAAGGACTCATTATAAGCTTCGCTTGCATATAAGTATAATAAAAGAATAATAATAATAATAATAAAGTGAGCTTGACTATCTTGCTTGAATAGTGAGCTTATAGACTACAGAGTTATTGTGAGAATATCACAGATATGATACTTAGTATAGAAGATTATATAAGACACATAGTAACTCTTGTATATATTTCAGTAGAAGAAAAATGAATCACTAACTTCTTTTATAAGAAGTCAGTATCTAGCTATTCTATATAGAAAATGAGTGAATACTCTTCTTCTATTTTATAAGTAAGAATAGCTGAAGTGATATCTTAGCAGTATCTCACTGTTAAGAAAAAGTAATCTGCTAATCTTATATAGAAGTGAGATTTTTATATTTATTTATCAGATCTTTCTATGATATATCTGAATAATATTATAAAGTGATTGAAAACTAGTTTGAACAGAATGAAAGCATCTGTATGAAAGTAATGAGCTGTATGAAACTGTAACAGAGTCTTGACATAGTCAGAAGTATAATAATACTCTCTTCTTTAAGAGTATAGTCTTAATACTCTTAAGATTATCAGATTAGAAATTATCTTTGTTATATAATAACAGTTATTAACTGATTTAACAGCCAATTAACTCTGGAAATGAACTGGATTGAAATAGATTTCTTGATTGAAATGAAAATAATTCTTCAAAGAAAATGCCTTCTCAACTGTACAGACTATGCTCTCTGATTAAAAATCAATTTTCTTCTTTAAATATTGAAAAAGTTGATCATGAGAAGTTATCTCTCTGAAGAGAAAAGCTTGAATCTCTTATAGACTTATAAATAAGTGAACTATCAAAAGAGAAAGAATATGAACAGTATTTGAAGAGAATTTCTACAATTAATATAAAGAACTCTATTCTGATTTACTCAGATGACTTAAAAAATGAGAACTTGAATAGATTAGATGCAGACATTGCTTATACTGAAGATAATATTAATTTTATCTCAGATTTCTGAAATCTAGGCTCTGAATATGAAGTCTTTGATGCTGAACTATTTATAATAGTGAAAGCTTTCAAACTCATTGAAATAAAATCTTATAAAAGAGAAAATTGTTTGAAAGAGATATGAATATTCTCTGATAGTCAAGCTACTTTAAAAAGACTTAGAAATAGTTAGATTTATAATAATCAAATGAATCTTGAACTGATCTTAAACTCTGTTTTAAAAATTCAAAAGAGAAGAATATCAAAGCTGATAATTTATCTACACTAAGTTTCTACTTATATGAATATTCATGATAATGAATTGACTGATTTAGCTGTAAAAAAGAATACAGAATTAAGCAGATCTATTGAAAAAATTGTATTCTGATCTTTTATAAAGAGAAAAATAAAAGAATCTTGTTTAGATAAGTGAAATGAAAGCTGACAGAAATAAAAGAAGAGTATATATTATTCAAGATTTGAAACAAAACTCAAGTGAAAATCTTGTTCAATTAAATGTAAAAAGAAAATATTCTCATCTATAATACAGCTGAAACTAGAACATGACTATTTCAAATCTTATATACAAAGATTTGATGATAGATTTGACTTAATAGAATGCTCATTCTATAATATAAATGAGAATTCTGAGTATATTATAATACACTGTGTATTATACAATAGTCTCAGAGCCAGATTAAAAGAGAAGTATAATCTAAATCAATTAAATATGAGATTCTTATTCTCAACTGAGACAAGAATTAAATACTTAATAGACTTTCTATCAGAAACTCAAGCAGCTATAAGAAAATGACTAAATTCAGAATTATCTGAATATGAAGAGAAGAAAATTAATCAGATATAGTCTGTTAAAACAGCTATACACTCTCTTTTAATAATTTATTTTGTTATAGTCTCTCTTTACTTTATCTTTTTCTTTATCTTTTTCTTTCAATTTCTTTCTATCTATCTATTTAATATGTCTATCTTTGAGACTGTGTTCTTTTTCTCTTTTCCTTTGTCATGATATTGTCAAATGATTTCAAAGTTTCAAAAGATGTTAAAACACTGCAATTTGTAAACAGTTTTTGTATTCTGAGCTGGAATTTTCTGATTTTGCATATCTGAAATTGATGAATGTATAATAGTTAACTTTACAGACATAGAAAAAACCCTGAGAACTAAAAGTTCTCAGGTAGATGTCATAGTCTCTGACTGTATACATCTATAATTGAAGAATAATAATAATAACTGATTTGACAGTACATGTGCTGTACATAGTATAAAGAAATAGATGAGTTTTTCTGCTGACTGTATAGATCTTTCTTTTTTCATCTTTATTCAAATCAAATGTATGATAAGTGAGTTTCTTATATATTAATTTAAAATATGGAAAATGTAGTTAACAAGTGACTTGCAGATCTTTTAATATATTTTATTCTATATATGAAATTCTCTGTAAAAGTGATGTATTTTTAGAGACAAAGCTAACAGTAGTAGCAGGATTTTTTAAAAAGATTCTCTCTCTTATGAAACATTTTTCTGTCTCTCTTCTCAATTGTAATAGTGAGTGTATGAGTATCATTCTTGAAGAATAATAAAGAACTTATTCTGATATTTTCTAGTGAGTAAACATTATTGTAATACAGCTGCAGTCTTCATAACTGTTAAGAAAGTCTGATTAAAGATGAAGACAGCAGTGTCAATGAACTGCAGAAGTATCACTTTCATTATTATATCTTCTTCTTCTTCTTCTTCTGCTTCTCTTACAGCTGTGATGATAGTTATTATATCTTGCAGTGAGATGTTATCTCTTCTATCAGTCAGTTCATTTATATTCAGTTCTTCTTCTGTCTCTCTTATTATTATTGTGACATTATCTCTCTCTTCAGTTAACACAGTAATGTATGACTTCATGTGATCATTCAGAGAGAAATCTGAGAAGAGCTTGATTTCAGAGATAGTAACTCTGAGAAGCTTAATTCACAGTTTCTCTTTCATAATATGTCTGAGCTCTGCTCAGAATACTGCTGAGTTGAGTTCACAGAGTTCTGCAGTTTCTTCATCTTCTCTCTGTGAGAAGGCTTCAGTGCAGTCTCTGATCAGTATTACTATTTATTTACACTGTATTATTATTATTATTATTATTCTTCAATTATAGATGTATGCAGTCAGAGACTATGACATCTACCTGAGAACTTTAGTTCTCAGGGTTTTTTCTATGTCTGTAAAGTTAACTATTATACATTCATCAATTTCAGATATGCAAAATCAGAAAATTCCAGCCCAGAATACAAAAACTGTTTACAAATTGCAGTGTTTTAACATCTTTTGATACTTTGAAATCATTTGACAATATCATGACAAAAGAAAAGAGAAAAAGAATACAGTCTCAAAGATAGACACATTAAATAAATAGATAGAAAGAAATTGAAAGAAAAAGATAAAGAAAAAGATAAAGTAAAGAGAGACTATAACAAAACAAATTATTAAAAGAGAGTGTATAGCTGTTTTAACAGACTATATCTGATTTATTTCCTTCTCTTCATACTCAGATAATTCTGAATTTAGTCATTTTCTTATAGCTGCTTGAGTTTCTGATAGAAAGTCTATTAAGTATTTGATTTCTGTCTCAGTTGAGAATAAGAATCTCATATTTAATTGATTTAGATCATACTTCTCTTTCAATCTGACTCTGAGACTATTGTATAATGCACAGTGCATTACAATATACTCAGGATTCTCATTTGTATTGCAGAATGAGCATTCTATTGAGTCAAATCTATCATCAAATCTTTGTATATAAGATTTGAAATAGCCATGTCCTAGTTTCAGCTGTATTATAGATGAGAATATTTTCTTTTTACATTTAATTGAACAAGATTTCCACTTGGGTTTTATTTCAAATCTTGAATAATGTATACTCTTCTTTTGTTTCTGCCAGCTTTCATTTCACTTGTCTAAACAAGATTCTTTTATTTTTCTCTTTATAAAAGACCAGGACACAATTTTTTGAATAGATCTGCTTAATTCTGCACTCTTTTTTACAGCTGAATCAGTCAATTCATTATCATGAATATTCATGTGAGCAGGAACTCAGTGTAGATGAATTATCAGCTTTGATGTTCTTCTCTTTTGAATTTTCAAAACAGAGTTTAAGATCAGTTCAAGATTCATTTGATCATTATGAATCTGACTATTTCTAAGTCTTTTTAAAGCAGCTTGACTATCAGAGAATATTCATATCTCTTTCAAATAATTTCCTCTTTTATGAGATTTTATTTCAATGAGTTTGAAAGCTTTCACTATTACAAATAGTTCAGCATCAAAGACTTCACATTCAGAGCCTAGATTCCAGAAATCTGAGATAAAATTAATATTATCTTCAGTATAAGCAATGCCTGTGTCTAATCTATTCAAGTTCTCATTTTTTGAGTCATCTGAATAAACCAGAATAGAGTCTTTTATATTGATTGTAGAAATTCTCTTCAAATACTGTTCATATTCTTTCTCTTTTAATAGTTCACTTATTTGTAAGTCTATAAGAGATTCAAGCTTTTCTCTCCAGAGAGATAACTTCTCATGATCAACTTTTTCAACATTTAAAGAAGAAAATTGATTTTTAATCAGAGAGCATAGTCTGTACAGTTGAGAAGGCATTTTCTTTGAAGAATTATTTTCATTTCAATCAAGAAATCTATTTCAATCCAGTTCATTTCCAGAGTTAATTGATGGAAATGAAGAAGAGACTCTTTCTCTGATTATATGATTTGAGCTCATCTTTACAACTCTCAGAGCATAGTTCATACAGGCCTTTTCAAATCTAATAGCAGGAGGAGAAATTGAAGCTTCAATTTCCATTGCTTTAATAGAAGATGATTTGAATGCTCCCAGAATTCTTCTCAAGGCTCTGTTTTGCAGACTTTGAAAGAGTTCAGTGAAATTCTCTTAATTATTTCATCAAACTTGAACTTCATAATCAGCTACTGATGTGATACAGGCTATATATAACTGTCTCATAGCCTGAAAGGATAGACCTCTCTCTGTATTTGATAGTCTGATTATGTTGTTCAATAGTCTTTCTGCCTTGACAGTTCTTTGTTGAATGTGATATTTAAAATTCAACTTGGAGTTTAATCATACTCCTAATCATTTGACATTTACACTGGGTTTAATCTCTCTATTTAAAAGAGTTAGAGATAGTTCTTTCTCATTGAGTCTAGAAAAGAAATGAATTAACTCAGTTTTATTCATATCAAATTGAATTTGATTGATATCTGCTCTAACAAAGATTTTCTTTGCAGCTTCTTCAATTACTTTCAAATTCTCTTTGATAGTTTTTGAGCTGTAGACTAGACCAATATCATCCACATAACTCAGAGATCACACTATTCTCATATTTCTATTTTTGAATAGATATGCAGTGTATATTGTAAATAAAATGGGTGAGATTGAAGATCTCTGTGGTACTCCTATTTTTATCTCAGTCTTGTCTTATTTCATTCCATCAAAGAAGAGTTGTATAATTCTTTTAGACATAAAACAGTTAACTCATTTTATTAGAGAAAGTGGCAGTTTTAATATCTTCAATGTCTGAATTAACTTTGACTTTGAAACATGATCAAATGCTCTCTTTATATCAATAAAAACTGCAGTTGAGACCAGATCCTCATGCTTTGCTATTTGAATATCATGAACAACTGAGAGAACAGTGTCAATTGCAGAACACTGTTTTCTATCTCTCATTTGTTCACTGAATAAAAGAGAATCATCTATAGAGCTTATAAAAGATAGTCAAGTAGCTATTATCTTTTCTAAAACCTTTCCTAAACAGTTCAATAGAGATATTACTCTATATGACTTAGAAATTGAAGTTTTTCTATTAGGTTTTGCAAGAATCACTCCAGTGACTTCTCTCCAGCATTCAGAATGATATCCATTTTTTAAGAGATTGAAAAAGAGCTCAAAATATTCATTCTTTAAGTAGGAATATGTATTTTGAATAATCAAGTGATTAATTGAATCAGAACCTGCAGCAGTTTTAACAGAACTTGAGAAGATAGCTGACTTTAATTCATCTTGTGTAAGATCAGGTCATTCCCAGTCATTTTCATCAATGTAGTTGAGAAGTGATATATTCTCTTCCTCTGAATCTGAATCTGAGTCTGATGAGTTCTGAAAGAGAATTCTCATGAAAGCTTGACATTTTTCCTCAAAAGAGTTTGCTGTATATGATTCATTCTGAAACTCATATTCTAAGGCTGGAAGTTTTGCTACACTTCTTGTTTTAGTATAGTTAAAAGCTTTAAAAATTTCCTTCTCTTGTGCTTCTTCAAGAAATTTATTCCAGCAGTCTGTTTTAGCTCTTTTGATATCTGAAAAATATTCATTTCTGACAGCTTTAAACTCTTCATCAGATATTACATCATTTTTTCAATCTCTTCTAGCAGTAGCTAATTCTTTCCTTTTAGATGAGATATTCTCATTCCATCAAGGTTTTGAATACTCAGAAGATTTTCTTTTTGGAATATTATCTCTAACACTTGTTAGAATAATAGATGTAATAAGCTTCACTCTATTCTCAAGCATTTCATTTGAGATATCTTGACCAGAATTCCAATATAGCTCATTCTGTCTTTCAGATTTTAGCAGTTTTATGCTTTCTTCAACTGCTTTTCAATCAGCTTTTTCAAAGTTATACTGATTAGAGAGAAGAGGATTTTCACTCATTTGTTTTTCACTCAGTTCAATATCAAATTGAATAATCTCATGACCTGATCCTGATGTCTCATTTGAATCAATAAACCAGTTTACAAGTCTTCTTTTCATTAGATTTTGTGACATGAAGATTAGATCTATAATAGACTTCTGTTTCATGCCTTTTCTAAAGAATGTTTGTTGATCAGACTTATTAATCAAATCTATTGAATGCTCAAAGATTCATTCAATCAGATTATCAGCTCTCACTGCTCTCTTGCATTCTGAATTCCATCAGGGATGATGTGCATTGAAATCTCCTGCAATTATAGAGTTTCTTGATGAAGTTATGTTCAGAAATCCTCTATCAATTGTCCAGATATTGTTATTTTCCTTCAATGACTTTTCATTATAGATATTTATGAGCTGTATAGTATCAAACTCATTTTCTTTATCTATAATATCACCCACCAGAATATCAGGGTCAGACATGATATCAAATCTTAGATTAAATTTACACTGTATTAAACAGCTGAAGAAGAGAGAGATTTTATATATCTATCTCTTCTCTCACTTCTATTATTTTCATTGTATCTGTAACAATAACTTCTATCTCTCTATAAGTATTACTTCACAGAAAGACATTATATCAGCTCTGATAAGAAGTCTAGATACTCAAGTAGTACAGAGTGAGAGTCTTAGAGCTCTAAGTGTTGACAGATTCTGTCAAGACTGAGAAGATCTCTCTTACTCATCTGTAAAAGAAGATGAAAGTCTGAATCTCTGAGATAAAAAAAATACCTCAGAATAACTGATTTTAAGAAGAGATTAATTAGTATTATTATTGAAAGTACTGTAAAGATCAATCACTGATTGAAGAGAATCTTGCTTTAATTGAAGCAGATAACTGAGATGCTTTATAAGTTAATAAGTTGATATTTTTATGCATTTCTCATACTCTTCTGCAGTATTGCAGTACTAACTTCTCAGCAGATAAAGATACTTATATCAGAGACTTTAATGATGAAGAATGAGTTTGATAAAGATGTAATTATTGATAAGTAGATTCTGATCTCTCTTTTTACTTTTTCAGCAAGCTGCAGTCTCATTAGAATAGCAGCAGTCTGTAAGTTAATAATATTAATCTTTTTATTAATTTCAAATATTTCTTTTCTTTTAATCACTTCAGGAATTTTACACTTGTGTAGTCTCATTAAACTTTTAAAAACTCTTTGAGAGAAAATAGAAGAAGAGTGTTACAGAGCTTATAAGATATCAGCTCATTACTATAAGATTATCTCTAAAAAACTCTTTAAAAAAAATGAGAAGTCTTAAGTGATATTTCTTATTCAATATCTTTGACATGTAACAGAATAATCTCTACTAGCTATCTCATAGCTTACAATCTCTTTCTTAATATTTTTCAAATACTTAAGTAATTCTCATAAATTCTCTGATAATAAATAATTTTCTTATTTCATAAGATATTGAAGCTTACTGTAATATATTCACTTATTCAATATTTTCTTCATAAGATATTCAGTATCACTCTCTATCTTGATATTATTCAGTTAAGATAACTCTGTCTCAGAGTGTTACTTATAGAACTTTAAATAGAAAATATGAAAAACAGAATAAATTGATTTTAATTCTGTGAGTAATTTCAACTTATATATCTGCTTACTTATCACTCTTATTACTGAGAAGAGTTCTAGTCACTGCTCATTGAGCTTCTTACATAGTCTTATTATCTTGATATTCTTTGTTAAAAGTAGTACTTAATTCTCTATCAAGAACTTCATTAAAAGATGTTTTTAATTATAGTATTTTATCTACTGCTTCTAAGTGCAGCAGATGCTTTTCACTGTCTTCTTATAAATTTTATTCAAAAGTTTCAATCTCACTTTTACTTCTGATACTGAGAAATACTCTGTTCTCTGTATCTGTTCAATATTCTGACTGTCTATCTCTCTCTTTAAAACATTATTTATAATATCACTGAATAACAAAGAATTGTATTCATAATAAGTATAGAAAGAAGATATCTTTAAGATTATATTCTTTATATTATTATATACAAATTCAGTGATTAGAAGATGTTTAAGTCAATCATTCTGATAATATAAATAGAATGCTTAAAGATGCTGTTCTAATATCTGATTCTGACATTCAGTCTAATTATCTGTCTGTGAATGAAATGCAGTACTGAGAAGACATTTTATTATAAGATAATAGTAAAAAGCTGATCAGTATTTACTGATAAAGTTAATGAATTATATTTCTCAGTATATACACTCTCACTCTTCTTATCAACTCTCAGAATAATTTATTATATAAAGACTGTGTACAATATAACAATCTGAAGCTCAGTCACAGACATCAATTATTATATTCATTTTAAATATTCATAATGAGATAATTATTTATTCATATCAGAGAGTTATCTCTTCTCTCAACAGTATTAAGATTGTAAGTCTTTTTCTTTTTCATCTTTTCTTTCTGATGCTGATTTTTCTGTTCTTAGAGAAAATTATTATAAGTTTTGCTATGTATGAAGTTATGATATTCACAGATATTAAGAAGCTTTTCACAACTGTAAACTTCAATATTATGAGAATATCTACTCTAATAAATTTCTTCAGAATGATAGATCTGTATCAGTCTATTCTTTAATATCTATCATCTGACTTCATGATGCAGATGAAAGATATCTGTGTTTTTAGAAACAGAAATGCGGATGTTGTACTCTTTTACACTCACAGATATGAGGCTTATACACCTTGTCTGAGATGTTGTTATGAAAATGAGCTGTTCATATGCTGCATTCAGCTTTCTGTATTTTCTCATTTCTCTCTCTCACTTTCTGAGAAGTCTCATGCATGTTGTAATTGTGTGTACAATTCTAAGATCAGTGAGTATTCATTCAGTAATTGTTATCTCTGCTTTTGTAATTTCATATGCTAATAATGATTCTTAGTTACTTCAGTGTCAGAGGTCATTCTAATTGAAGATGATAACACTGCTGAGACTATTCTCTTCTATTCTTAAGCTTCTTCTATTACTTTCTCTTTCTTCTCTGCAGAGAAGATTGTGTGTACATCAGATTATAAGTATTCAGCTTCAGATGACTCTTATTATTATTCATCTAATTCTGTGTCTTCTTCTTCTTTCATTTCTTCTGTCTCTGCTCTCTCTATTCTGACTTCTGATTCTATAAGTTCTGCACTCTTCTTCAATTTTTCTATGCATATGTGTACACATTTCTATATTGGCATTTCAGTCAATCTTGTGATAAATGATATTAATGTTGTACACAGAGCTGTAGAGAAATCAGAGACATGTATAATATTATTATAAGAGCAGCTTGTGACTCTCAAATCTCTTACAGATCTTGAGTTTTGAGATTTTCTTTGTTTTTGATGTTTTTCAGATGATGTGGTGTTGGAAATAGATTAAATGTGTAGTATATGAAAATGAATGAGATGTGTATGATAACATTTATCTTTTACAGTCAATTCTTACAGTTAATGATTAATTCATTATCTCTTTTCTTTTCTTATACTTTTTCTTTATCTGCTAGTTACTACTCTTACATGATCTCTATATAATATAGTGTTCAGTGACTAGGTTCAGCAGCTTTCATCTTTTATGATTCTGTCTCATATATTATACTGTCTCTCTTCACCTGCTTAGATCACTACAGTGAACAGTTTATTAAAACTAATCTCATCTGATCTCTGAGTGTCTTCAGAGATCAAGATGACTTAGTCTCACATATCTGTGAATATTTCAGATAGTTTATTCTCTGTGATCTCTGTGATTGAACTGATGTAAACAGTTAAATTTAACTCTGAATTCCTTTTTCTTCTGTGATCTGATTCACATATAAATCTGTTACTTTGAGACTGCTCTTTGCTGTGTTGTACTCACTATCTGCAGTGTGTTATTATATGACTAGCTACAGTCTCATTACTTATTGAAGTGTGATATTTATCTGATTTCTTCATTACTTCTCATTCTTTTCTTATAATTATGAAAAGATCAGAATAAGTGAGATCATCTAGTTCATAAGTGTCTATGATTTCTCTTATCTCATGAGACTTTTTAATTATAAGTCTCTTCTTTTTCAATACTGATAATAGTGCTGTGAATAATTATAATCTGCTTAAGTCTTATATCTTTGCTTTCACAAGTTATGAATTATTTATTAAGTTATATAAGATCTGTCCCTCTGATTCTTTCAATGTGTATGTTCTCAGAGAATGTGATTTGAGTATTTTATATAGCTTAAATCATCTAGGTTGAAACTTCTCAGAACTCTCATTATGTATGAGAACTCATATTCTCATCTTGAGACTCAATTTCTTAACTAGTGAGTCTTGTATTCTTTTCAATTAAATTACTCAGTTCAGAAGTAACTCATTTGCTTTTACATATGTGTGACTGATCTCTTTCAATCTTGATTCTGTGTCTGTGACTGTTGCATCTGCAACTGCTGTTTTCTCTCTCATCCTTTTCAAAGCATTCTCTGAAATGCGCGGATGCAATTCATACAACAGGTAGAATGATGAACACTTGAAGACTGCATACTGCTGAATTCATGTGACTAATAGTATCTGACTGAGATATTCATCTTATAATCTCATAGACTTGCTCACTAGATATTTCATCAGCATGTTGCTCAAGATTTCATTCAAGTGTTTCATCTTTCTATTTATCTGTGAATGATATGACATTGTTCTATAATATCTTATCTGTAACTGACTCATAAAATGCCTCACTGCTTCTTCTATGAGATTCACACTGTTATCAGTTAGAATCTCATGCAGCATTTCATAGTTGATATAGATCTTATTATGTAGAAACTTCATTATCATCTTCTCTATTATCTCTGAAACTGCTTTCATGACTGACCAGTCAGTAGTGTAATCAATAGCAGTGATTATTCATTGATTTTCATGTGATGTTCATGATAATATGTCTATGAGATTTATCTCTCATTATTTAAATGATTGTATTGTACACTTCATCTGATATTGCACTTTCTTACATTTTAATCCTTTCTTAGATTCTTTCACAACCTGACAATTCAAGCACTTGTAAGTGTACATCTGAATGTTCTCAGTCATGCTTGATCAGTATACTCTTGATTTGAGTATGCTTATAAGTTCAGAGCTTTCTAAGTAACTGAATTCCTTGTGTATGTGAGTCATCAAGTTGCATCTAAATGAAGATTCTAGATAGAGAGCTTCTATATATTCTAGATCATGATAAAGCACAATGTTGTTTTTCAATTTTCTCAGCTTGAAGTTCAGAAGCATCTCTTCTACTACTCTTATAAGATACTTGTTATCTAACATCTTGTTATTCTCTAAGTGAGAGATTATAATATTCACTCATTCTGATTTCTTGCATCTTCTCAGCACATTTAACACAAATGTTTCTTATATCTGATTCACAGAACTCTAACTCATGAAATCAGGTCTATGACTGATTGTATCAGATATCACAGTGTTCAATCTCTTTCAGTATTTAATATAAAGATTAGACTGGCCGCCGGGATCATGAATTTCACGTTTGGTCTCATTTGGTCTGATTTCATACATTTCTTGGCGTGAATCCCGCTGGGACTGGCTATTAAAAAAACATGTAAAGTGACTATATATCAGATCTTAAAATGAAACCATGACTTGAAAAAAATGAGAAAGTGGTCTCATTTGGTCCCATTTAGTCCCATTCTTGGCATAAAGTTACTATTTTTAGACATTTTAAGGTTTTTTTTAGACTATTTTTAATTTTTTAAAAAGTAACGCTTTTTGGTAACACTCAAATGAGATTTAAAGTCATTTAAAGCAATAAAAATAATTTAAATTGAGAAGTGAAAATCATGGTCTCATTTGGAAAATGTGACAAGAGTAGACAGTAAGTTCCACTGAGACAGTATGAGACTACTATCTAAGGTTAAAACCGTGTAATGAGATCAGTTGAATTGGTAATGAGACTATCAAAAAATCTGGTCCTGGTTCCAGACACGGTCACACGGTCAGTCTAATAAAGATTGTACACTTGAAACTCTGAGATTTCACATGCTAAGTGTTTAGAAGGTTTTATCATCAATTGTAGATAGATGAGACTTTTGTGATTCATGATCACTGTTATTGTATGCCTGTTATTGATATATCTATTTCATAACATCAGCACATGCTTAATCACTAGCAATTTCTTTTCATACACTGAGTAATTGAGCTCAGTGTCTGATAGTTTTCTATCATTGTATATCACTGAGTGCAGCTTGCTGTTCTTACTCATCTGTAGAAGAGTGTCTCTGATAGCTCATTCAGATATATCTGTCTTGATATAGAAAGGTTTATTATGATCTGATTGAATAAGCACTGAGAATATTATTATACATTTTCTCAGTGTGAGAAAAGTCTCTTTGCATGCAGTATTTCAGATGATTGAATGAAACTTCTTCTTTCACAGATTTGTATCTATTTCTCTTAAGAGATCTGAGAGTGATATAGATATTCATATAAAATTCTTGATAAATCTGTGATAATATGAGATCAACTTAAGAAACTGTTGTACATGATGTATGTTTCTCAGTCATGATCAATTTACTATGATATTCAATTTTTTCAGAATGAAGTGTATACAGTCATCACTTACTATATATTCTATAAACTTCAACTCTTCTGTTTCAAACACACACTTTGTTGATTTAATATAGAGCTTATACTCTGTCAGAGTTATAAGCACTTCATTGAGATGCTTCAGATATTCATCATATGAGTTTGAAAAGACTAGAATGTCATCAAGATATATAAGACATGAGATTTCATTTTGTTTATGAAGAATTGTATTCATCATTATTTAAAAGATAATGAGTACATTTATCAAACTGAATAGTATTATCAGGAATTTGAACTTTCTTCATTATATATTAAATACAGTTTGCAGAACTGACAGTTTGTCTACATGAATCTATCAGTATTCTGAGAGAAGATTGATCTTCAATAGATATCAGATATTTTCAACTGTATTCAACTATTGTTGAATCTATGACAGTGAATATTCATTCTTGATTATAAGCTTATTAAGTACTTGATAATTAATACACATCTGTCACTTCTCACTCATCTTTTTCATGAATAGAACTGAAAAGTCTCACACACTTGATAAGAGTTGTATAAGACTATATTTCAGAAGATCAGTGATCTGATGCTTCTGTTCTTCAAGATGTATTTATGATAGAGAGTATGCATTCTGATTGACTGATTTTATATCTTCTGTGTCAATCTCATGTACAAATTCTTGTTTCAGCAGTAATTCTGATGAAAGATCTGTTCAGAAGATCTTCTCATACTTCTTCAGAAGCTTCTTCATACACTTATTCTTCTGTATATCTTTTATCTTGATTTCCTTCACTTTTAGATTCTGTATGACATACAGAATGCTTTCAGATAAGGTCTTGTAAATCATTCTCTTTTGCTTATTGATATGTAAGCAGATTTAACTCTTCTATATCTGTGGTTCGGAAGAACGTACGACCGTCGGATAATAACGCGGCCGCTTCCGAACTACTAGCGTACGAGTGTAAAGAGGGGCCATAGCGGCTACTAATTAATTTAGCGTATGATATTACAATATATAAGAAGCCGGTGTATGCCTGTAATTGTACACTGACTTAAGCAACCTTTGAATCACATCTGATAGCATGTCTAAAAACTGGTGAGAAGTGCAGACTTCTTCAGAGTGTGATAATTCTGTCTATGAAGCAATTTATAGTTATCATGCCAGTGTGATTCTAGAACATCTCAAAAGATAGTGTATGAAGAGCAGTGAGTGAAAGAGTATTCAATTGATGCTGCTTCACTTGTTGAAGAAAAACTCCATACTCAGGTGAATGCTATGTATGCGAATGAATGAGATGTAAGCAAAGAAATGAGAGTGATAAATCAGATTCAAAGAAGACTGCTCTTCACTTAAAGAGATAAAAGAGAGAGTAACTATCATCAGAGTTGTACAATGATAACAGAAATCATATAATAATATAGTGATATAATGATATAGTGATAGAACAATATATCAATATAATAACACAGTAATATAATGATAGATATCATACAATTAGTGAGAAATCACTGAAATGAATATCTTCTCTAGTCAATATGAATAACATTCTTCTCTGCTATCTGAACTGAAAGATATGCAGAATCTCTCAGAGAGTTTACTTAAAGTAGTAAGAAAAGCAGCTGAAACTGTCAAACTGAAATCAAAGCTTTATACATGTATAAGAATTCTAAATGAGATTGAGGCCTTGCATACACAGTTAGACTGACCGTGTGACCGTGTCTGGGACCAGGACCAGAATTTTTGATAGTCCCATTGTCAATTCGACAGATCCCATTACACGGTTCTAACATTAGATAGTAGTCCCATACTGTCCCAGTGGGACTTACTGTCTACTCTTGTCACATTTTCCAAATGGGACCATGATTTCCACTTCTCAATTTAAATTATTTTTATTGCTTTAAATGGCTTTAAATCTCATTTGAGCGTTACCAAAAAGCGTTACTTTTTAAAAAATTAAAAATAGTCTAAAAAAAACCTTAAAATGTCTAAAAATAGTAACTTTATGCTAAGAATGGGACTAAATGAGACCAAATGAGACCACTTTCTCATTTTTTTCAAGTCATGGTTTCATTTTGAGATCTGATATATAGTCACTTTGCATGTTTATTTAATGATTAGTCCCAGCGGGATTCACGCCAAGAAATGTATGGGACCAGACCAAATGAGACCAAACGTGAAATTCATGGTCCCGGCGGCCAGTCTATACATAGTGGCAGACTGAGATAAAAGTCAAATAACAATTGACATTCACTGCAGATTAAGTATTCACTATAAAGAGCTTCACTGATACAATTATCACTATTAATAAAAATAGAGAAAATCAGATCTTAGGTCTGCAGTAGAAGATTGAATATTTACATAGATAGATAACTATATCAAATCTGAAGATCTTATCATGATTATTTATAATCTCTTCAGAAGTATACACATCATCAGAGATCACTGTACAGAATGAGAATTCAAGTATGAGATATATCAAGCTGAGAGATTTATCAGAGCTATTAAGCTTTAATAGCAACTGAAAAAATGATGCTACAATCAGCTGACTAAGTCAGATATAATCATATTATTGAATCAAATATGAACTCATAGATAAACAGTTAATAGAATTTTAACAAGTCTTAAGATCTGCTGCATTTCTACATAGAAAAGCAAAGTCATTATAAATAACTAATGAAAAGATAAATCTCACAGATCTGAAGTGATATTCATTCTTATAAACATGAAATGAGTTTTTCAAATGAATCTTATACAACTTTGAGAAAGTGAATATGTAAGATAAGTATTATAAACACTTCACTGAGTGTAGATAAGTGAGTGATCTTACATCATACTTTATATACTTCAGTTTATACTATCTCATATTGAATGAAGAGCTTTCAACATCTTTCTATTTACAGATCTTTATTCATGATCTTATACCTGAGTTAAGAGCAGAATGAAAATGCTTAATCTCATAGTCAGACACAGTGAAGAAAGTATACAATATTCTCATTATATAAGAATAAGTAAGTCAATTACAATAGAAAATACTGCAATCAAGTATATTCTAGTAGAGAACAGATAATCAGACTTCTATAACATAAGTCATATATCTGAATGTGATGAATCTAGATCTGAATGCTATTACTAAAGCACTGAATTCTCTGAAAAAGAGATTCTCTGAGTGAAAATCTTGATATTATAAGCATTGAGCTTGCTTCAACTGCAGATGCTAAAATCATGATATAAAAGATTACACTCAGTGTATGCAGTCAAGAGAAGTAAGAGAGTCAAAAAACTAGCAGAATCAGTGAGCTCAGAGACACTCACTGATATTTTATAAAAAGTTTTTAAAGTAAAAGAGATGCTCATATTAGATGATTCTTTGAATTCTGTGAATACAAAGAGAAAGCAGGCTTCTGATTAAGATGTGAATGAGGAAGTGAACATTCATCTCAATGTCTTGAGACCTGAAATATTAATGTATAAGAGGTACTTGAGTAAGAATCAAGAGATGACTGCAAAAGTGTTAGCAGACACAGAAGCTTCTATGCAATATATTAATGATTATATAATTCAAAGACTGAAAGAGATTCATCAAGTGAAGAATCTCTGATACATAAGATTATCTAATAATCAATATTTAATATCATCTGCAAGAGTAAGAGTTCCCTTGCACTTCAGAGAATGATCTTGCTATATTTGAGCATGAGAGCTGCAGAATGTGAAATATAATCTTATTCTCAGACTTAATTGATTTCAAAGGTTCAATCTGCAGATTCAATGATGTACATGTCATATACAGTTGACTGATAGAAAGAAAATGATTCATACAATTCTATTAACTGATATGAGAAGAACATTTCACATCTCTGATATAGAAGAGTTAAATCTGCTTATACATTAATAAGTAAAGAGAATAATTTACAAGACCTCATCTGAAAGCATTCTGTATATCATACAGAACTTGAAAGCAGAGAAAACCAAGATAAAAGATATGTGAGAGAATAAGTGTATGAAGAAGCTTCTGAAGAAGTATAAAAAGAACTTCTGAACAGATCTTTCACTGAAATTACTGTCAGAACAAGAATTTGTACATGAGATTGACACAGAAGACATAAAACCAGTCAATCAGAATGTGTACTCTCTGTCACAAACATATCTCAAAGAACAGAAGCATCAGATCACTGATCTTCTAGAACATAGTCTCATATAACTCTCATCAAGCATGTGAGGCTTTTCAGTTCTATTTATGAAAAAGACAGATGAGAAGTGACAGATGTGTATTAATTATTGAGTACTTAATAAGCTTATAATCAAGAATGAATATTCACTGTCACAGATTCAACAACAGTTGAATACAGTCAGAAACATCTGATATCTATCAAAGATTAATCTTCTCTCAGAATACTGACAGATCTGTATAGATAAACTGTCAGTTCTGTGAACTGTGTTTAATATATAATGAGAAAAGTTCAAATTTCTGATAATACTATTCAGTCTAATAAATATGTCTGTCATCTTTCAAATAATGATAAATATGATTCTTCATAAACAGAATGAAATCTTATATCTTATATATCTCAATGACATTCTTGTCTTTTCAAACTCATATAATGAATATCTGAAGTATTTCAATGAAATACTTACAACTCTGACAGAGTATAAGCTCTATATTAAATCAATCAAATATGTGTTTAAAACAGAAGAGTTGAAGTTTGTAGAATATATAGTAAGTAATGACTGTATACATCTTATCTTAGAGAAATTGAATGTCATAGTGAATTAACTGCAGCTAAGAAATGTATATTATGTACAATAGTTTCTTAAGTTGATCTCATATTACTACAGATTTATCAAGGATTTTATATGAATATCAGCATCACTCTCAGATCTCTTAAGAGAAATAGATGCAAATCTGTGAAAGAAGAAGTTTTGTTCAATCATCTGAAATGCTGTATACAAAGAGGCTTTTCTCATACTGAGAGAATGTGTAATAACATTCTCAGTACTTATTTAATCAGATTGTGATAAATCTTTCTACATTGAGATAGACACATTTAAATGAGCTATCAGAGACACTCTTCTACAGATGAGTAAGAACAGCAAGCTATATCTGATGACATACAATGATAGAAAACTATCAGACATTGAGCTCAATTACTCAGTGTATGAAAAGAAATTGCTAGTGATCAAGCATGTGCTGATGTTATGAGATAGATATATTAACAATGAGTATATAACAACAGTGATCACAGATCATAAAAGTCTTATCTATTTATAATTGATGATAAAACCTTTCAAATGCTTAGCATGTTGAATCTCAGAGTTCTAAGTATATAATCTTTATATTAAATACTGAAAGAGATCAGATGCTGTGATATCTGATGTAATCAGTTACAGACTTGATTTCATGAGTGAGAGTTCTGTAAATCAGGCATAAGAAATGTTCATGTTAAATGCACTGAGAAAATACAAGAAATCAGAATGAGTGAACATCATGATCTCTCACTTAAAGAATGATAAGATGTCAAATGATAAGTGTCTTATGAGAGTAGTAGAAGAGATGCTTCTGAACTTCAAGCTGAGAAAATTGAAAAACAACATTGTGCTTTACTGCAATCTGAAATACACAGAAGCTCTCTATCTAGAATCTTTATTTAGATGTGACTTAATAACTTACATGCACACAGCCGACCGCTCCACCACGAACTCGCTCGATTTTTCGAATAAGAACCCGCCGATAGATCCATCGAAAAGCCCTCGATCATACGAGCATTCTGACCCCATCGCCGACCGCATACCCTGTGTGGTGGTGGAGTTATCCAGCCAAATGTGAACCGGACGTTGTTCAAAACTCCTGTGTGGGAGTATCCCCCGTTCTCCCCTATCACACCACAACCCCGGGCCAAAGTGCCATACAAATTGTAAGGTGAAGAGACCTAGCCATATGCACCAATCTTCTCGATTTTGGAAGATCCCCGATCTGTAGTTGTGGAGATATCTGAGGAGCGACCTCCGCGAAAACCCTGTCCATCTTTGATGTTCCAAAACACCAACGCCAAGTCCCACCGTTGTACCGCCCTTCCTAATCTGGCCCATCCCCGGCAGAAAAATACAAAAAGATACCTCGGCGATAATATCAAGCACATAACCAACGGCCACTTCTGAAGTGCAACCTCCGCGGTCTGTCTTCAGTGTATCTGAACATCAACGCCAAGTCTCGCCCTTGTACCACCCCTCTCAATCTGGCTCATCCCCGACAGAAAAGTACAAAAAGATACCTCAGCAACTGTACTCAATACATAATCAGCAGACATGACAACTATAAAATCAGTATACTTCAAGGTCTGACTGAGCCTTTGATCCCTGCACAGTGAGATATATTAAATCTAGTTTTAATATCTCAATATTCAATAGATTCTGCAAGGGATTGAGAACAGCAACACTAGGTTTCTATTGAATTTGAGAATTAACTCTATATTGATATAATCATTGACAAAGTCTTCTATTTTGAGATATAAATAACCAGTTCCTCTACATCCTGCTGACAATATTTATATTATCATATAGAAACAGACTTATATTCTCTATAATATCAAGACTCTGAAGAGGGAAAGTCTTGATAGAGAGTATACAGTAGTGCATATTTTAGCAGTTTCTATCTCATTCTTCTGCAGCAGTTAATGCAAAAAAAAAGATTTTAGAAATAGTTTTTTACTTCTCTTAAAAAAGTAAGATGTTTTTCTCTGGGTTTTACACAATATTCTTACAAAGAATTAAAAATAGAGTTGTTTTCTGTCATAATTTCATATTCTTTTAAGTAAGAATTACTTTTTCAGTGGCTGAAGAGCTTTTATTAATACTTAATTCTTTTTTACACTCTTTATTAACTGATTTGAGTTGCACACCTGTTGTGCGAGGAGAATTGAATAATTTAGAATAAAATTGAATAGTTTTAATCAATTTCTCTTCAAAAAATTGATTTATTTTTTGTCAGTTTTTCTCTCAAAAACTGTCATATCATCTGATTTACTATCAATTGATATCATACTTTTCCTCACTGTATCCTAAGAAAGAGATTGTAAAGATTTTATTGATTTATCTTAAAAATCAATTTTAGTTTATTAGATTCTCTTCAAAAATCTAACCTAGTTACTGAACTAGTGTGAAAAAAATCAGGTGTTTTATACACAAAAGTCTGCGATTCTTCTTTTGAAATAGTCTGATCAACTTTTCAATTGAAAACAGACTTAGAAACCTCTTAATTGAAACAGTCTGACCAACTTTTCAATTCAAAAGAGTTTAATAAATATCTCAATTGAATTAGTCTGATCAACTTTTCATTGAGTAAGAACAATGAGTTCAAAAGTACACTCAGTTGATGTGGAAAAAGATGCTTTCTCAAATGCTATTCCTGAGATTGAAATTCTGAAGAGAAGAAAGAAAGAAGAGATAGAGAAATAACAAGTTCTTGAAATACAGAAACTTGAAAAAGCAAGTAAAATTCTTGAAAAGCAGTGTCTGAATGAGATGAATGAAGAAGTTCTGTTAATTCTTCATGCTCAGGCTAGACAACTACAGAAAGTGATCAAGTTCAAACTTGGAATTTCAAACACAGTTCAAAAAACTTTGAAAATTTCTAATACAATCACTGACTCTTCAGTTTGCTCTTCTTTCTTTTCTACTTCTTCTTCTTCTTCTTCTTTGAATCAGAAGAAAACATATGCTCAAGCAGCTGAATCTGCTATCTCTAAATCTGCTGTCTCTAAACCTACTGTCTCAAAACCTGCTCAAAATTCTGAGAAAACTGAGAAGAATACTGCTCATGCCTCTATTCATAGAAAAGTGAAAAAGAAAATGTAAAAAGAGAAAAACTTCCAAATCTCCAGAAATAGAAGACTTATTCTCAAAGTCTCAAATCAGGACATTCTGCAAAGAAACAAGCTAAACTCAAATCTCATTTTCAGAATCAGAAATGAAATTAACCAGCAGTTCTTTTCTCAGTTAATGACTGATATTGAAGTTCAAAAACCAGTTATAGCTTCAATTGAATCATCATTCTTTGAAAACTTCATCATTCTGACTACAATGCCTGAATTCAGTGCTGAATTCCTTATTCAGAATGAGAATCTCTGAAAGTCAGCAGTAGAATCTTTGTTAAACACAACAATTCTATCTGAAAGAGATGAAAAGTGAGATAAATTCATTCTTCATGATATTCCAGTTGAAATTTTTGACTGTGAAGAAGAAATGCTACTTCTCAAAAATGAATTGAAAGAATACAACTCTATTCAACTGAGAAAGGAGCCTGTATGACTAAATTCAATTGAGTTCAGACAAAGCAGGAGAAATGCCTCTGTTCTAGTATATATAAAAACACTTGAACAGTCAAAGATCTCTGAAGTAAGAGTAGCAGGTTTGAAAATGAGAGTTCATGAATACAAAGACTCAAGAATGAACCTCAAAGCTCAAACACAGTGTTCAAACTGTCAAAGATATGAACACTTTGCAATCTCATGTTTTAGAGACTCAAAATATGCATTTTGTGTCAGAGATCACAAAACTAGTGAGCATAAATGTGAAACATGCTCAAAAAGAGATGAAATTTGTCAACACACTCTGCTTAAGTGCTCTAATTGCAAAGAAAAACATGCATCTAGCTCAAAAGAATGTATGTTTGCTCCTAGAACTCAAAAGAACTGGAGAAAAGATGAAGCTCAAAGTCAATCTAGAACTGAAGAGAAGAGTTAAGCCAGTAAACTCACAACTGCAAGCTCAAAAAGAAGAAACTCTCAACTATCTAAGTCTTCAAACTCCAACTCTCCAGCTAAATATAAATAGAACTTGAATTCTCAAACTTCTGTTAAGATTAGAGAATTGAGAAATGACTCTGATAATAAACTAGATATAATGCAAGCAGTTGAGATTTCTACTTTTCAGAATAGTTATAATCTACTATCTGATGATAGTGATTAGATTCTACTCTACTCTCTTTTAGTATAAATATACAATAAAAACAACAAAAAAAGTTTAAAAACTCTTCAAAAATCACATTTATTCAAAATAATGTGAATAGAAACTCAAATTGTATTTATTCTTGTCTTCAAATTGCATTTGAATAAAAAGTTGATTTTATACTGCTTCAGGAGCCGAATTTTGATGCTGAGTAAAAATATGTTATTTCTCATTCAAGCTACTACTGCTTTTTATCTCAAAAGTCTGAGATAAAGTCAAGAGTAGTGATCTATGAAAGAAAGAGATCAAGATATCAATTTAATCTAAGATTTGATATCATGTCTGACCCTGATATTCTGATGAGTGATATTATAGATAAAGAAAATGAGTTTGATACTATACAGCTCATAAATATCTATAATGAAAAGTCATTGAAGAAAAATAATAATATCTGAACAATTGATAGAGGATTTCTGAACATAACTTCATCAAGAAACTCTATAATTATAGGAGATTTCAATGCACATTATTCCTGATGAAATTCAGAATGCAAGAGAGCAGTGAGAGCTGATAATCTGATTGAATGAATCTTTGAGCATTCAATAGATTTGGTTAATAAGTCTGATCAATAAACATTCTTTAGAAAAGACATGAAACAGAAGTCTATTATAGATCTAATCTTCATGTCACAAAATTTAATGAAAAGAAGACTTGTAAACTGATTTATTGATTCAAATGAGACATCAGGATCAGATCATGAGATTATTCAATTTAATATTGAACTGAGTGAAAAATAAATGAGTGAAAATCCTCTTCTCTCTAATCAGTATAACTTTGAAAAAGCTGATTGAAAAGCAGTTGAAGAAAGTATAAAACTGCTAAAATCTGAAAGATAGAATGAGCTATATTGAAATTCTGGTCAAGATATCTTAAATGAAATGCTTGAGAATAGAGTGAAGCTTATTACATCTATTATTCTAACAAGTGTTAGAGATAATATTTCAAAAAGAAAATCTTCTGAGTATTCAAAATCTTGATGAAATGAGAATATCTCATCTAAAAGAAAAGAATTAGCTACTGCTAGAAGATATTGAAAAAATGATATAATATCTGATGAAGAGTTCAAAGCTGTCAGAAATGAATATTTTTCAGATATCAAAAGAGCTAAAACAGACTGCTGGAATAAATTTCTTGAAGAAGCATAAGAAAAGGAAATTTTTAAAGCTTTTAACTATATTAAAACAAGAAGTGTAGCAAAACTTTCAGTCTTAGAATATGAGTTTCAGAATGAATCATATATAGCAAACTCTTTTGAGGAAAAATGTCAAGCTTTCATGAGAATCCTCTTTCAGAACTCATCAGACTCAGATTCAGATTCAGAGAAAGAGAATATATCACTTCTCAACTATATTGATGAAAATGACTGGGAATGACCTGATCTTACACAAGATGAATTAGAGTCAGCTATTTTCTCAAGTTCTGTTAAAACTGCTGCAGGTCCTGATTCAATTAATCACTTGATTATTCAAAATACATATTCCTACTTAAAGAATGAATATTTTGAGCTCTTTTTCAATCTCTTGAAAAATGAATATCATTCTGAATACTGGAGAGAAGCCACTGAAGTGATTCTTACAAAATCTAATAGAAAAACTTCAATTCCTAAGTCATATAGAGTAATATCTCTATTGAACTGTTTAGAAAAGGTTTTAGAAAAGATAATAGCTACTCAACTATCTTTTATAAGCTCTATAGATGATTCTCTTTTATTCAGTGAATAAATGAGAGATAGAAAACAGTGTTCTGCAATTGACACTGTTCTCTCAGTTATTCATAATATTTAAATAGCAAAGTATGAGAATCTGGTCTCAACTGCAGTTTTTATTGATATAAAGAAAGCATTTGATCATGTTTCAAAGTCAAAGTTAATTCAGATATTGAAGATATTAAAACTGTCACTTTCTCTAATAAAATGAGTTAACTGTTTTATATCTAAAAGAATTATATAACTCTTCTTTGATGAAATGAAATAAGATAAGACTGAGATAAAAATAGAAGTATCACAGAGATCTTCAATCTCACTCATTTTATTTGTAATATATACTGTATATCTATTCAAAAATAGAAATATGAGAATAGTGCAATCTCTGAGTTATGTGAATGATATTGATCTAGTCTACAGCTCAAAAACTATCAAAGAGAATTTGAAAGTAATTGAAGAAGCTGTAAAGAAAATCTTTATTAGAGCAGATATCAATCAAATTCAATTTAATATGAATAAAACTGAGTTAATTCATTTCTTTTCTAGACTCAATGAGAAAGAACTATCTCTAACTCTTTTAAATAGAGAGATTAAACCCAGTGTAAATGTCAAATGATTAGAAGTATGATTAAACTCCAAGTTGAATTTTAAATATCACATTCAACAAAGAACTGTCAAGACAGAAAGACTATTGAACAACATAATCAGACTATCAAATACAGAGAGAGGTCTATTCTTTCAGGCTATGAGACAGTTATATATAGCCTGTATCACATCAGTAGCTGATTATGAAGTTCAAGTTTAATGAAATAATCAAGAGAATTTCACTGAACTCTTTCAAAGTCTGTAAAACAGAGCCTTGAGAAGAATTCTGAGAGCATTCAAATCATCTTCTATTAAAGTAATAAAAATTGAAGCTTCAATTCCTTCTTCTGCTATTAGATTTAAAAAGATCTGTATGAACTATGCTCTGAGAGTTGTAAAGATGAGCTTAAATTATATAATCAGAGAAAGAGTCTCTTCTTCATTTCTATCAATTAACTCTGGAAATGAACTGGATTGGAATAGATTTCTTGATTGAAATGAAAATAATTCTTCAAAGAAAATGCCTTTTCAACTGTACAGACTATACTCTCTGATTAAAAATCAATTTTCTTCTTTAAATATTGAAAAAGTTGATCATGAGAAGTTATCTCTCTGAAGAGAAAAGCTTGAATCTCTTATAGACTTATAAATAAGTGAACTATCAAAAGAGAAAGAATATGAACAGTATTTGAAGAGAATTTCTACAATCAATATAAAAGACTCTATTCTGATTTATTCAGATGACTTAAAAAATGAGAACTTGAATAGATTAGGCGCAGGCATTGCTTATACTGAAGATAATATTAATTTTATCTCAGATTTCTGGAATCTAGGCTCTGAATGTGAAGTCTTTGATGCTGAACTATTTGCAATAGTGAAAGCTTTCAAACTCATTGAAATAAAATCTTATAAAAGAGGAAATTATTTGAAAGAGACATGAATATTCTCTGATAGTCAAGCTGCTTTAAAAAGACTTAGAAATAGTCAGATTTATAATGATTAAATGAATCTTGAACTGATCTTAAACTCTGTTTTGAAAATTCAAAAGAGAAGAATATTAAAGCTGATAATTCATCTACACTGAGTTTCTGCTCACATGAATATTTATGATAATGAATTGGCTGATTCAGCTGTAAAAAAGAGTGCAGAATTAAGCAGATCTATTCAAAAAATTATATCCTGATCTTTTATAAAGAGAAAAATAAAAGAATCTTGTTTAGACAAGTGAAATGAAAGCTGACAGAAACAAAAGAAGAGTATACATTATTCAAGATTTGAAATAAAACCCAAGTGGAAATCTTGTTCAATTAAATATAAAAAGAAAATATTCTCATCTATAATACAGCTGAAACTAGGACATGGCTATTTCAAATCTTATATACAAAGATTTGATGATAGATTTGACTCAATAGAATGCTCATTCTGCAATACAAATGAGAATCCTGAGTATATTATAATACACTGTGCATTATACAATAGTCTCAGAGCCAGATTGAAAGAGAAGTATGATCTAAATCAATTAAATATGAGATTCTTATTCTCAACTGAGACAGGAATTAAATACTTAATAGACTTTCTATCAGAAACTCAAGCAGCTATAAGAAAATGGCTAAATTCAGAATTATCTGAGTATGAAGAGGAGAAAATAAATCAGATATAGTCTGTTAAAACAGCTATACACTCTCTTTTAATAATTTGTTTTGTTATAGTCTCTCTTTACTTTATCTTTTTCTTTATCTTTTTCTTTCAATTTCTTTCTATCTATTTATTTAATGTGTCTATCTTTGAGACTGTGTTCTTTTTCTCTTTTCTTTTGTCATGATATTGTCAAATGATTTCAAAGTATCAAAAGATGTTAAAACACTGCAATTTGTAAACAGTTTTTGTATTCTGGGCTGGAATTTTCTGATTTTGCATATCTGAAATTGATGAATGTATAATAGTTAACTTTACAGACATAGAAAAAACCCTGAGAACTAAAGTTCTCAGGTAGATGTCATAGTCTCTGACTGCATACATCTATAATTGAAGAATAATAATAATAATACTTACATGCACAAGGAATTCAGTCACTTAGAAAGCTCTGAACTCATGAGTGTACTTGAATCAAGAGTATACTGGTTAAGTATGACTGAGAATATTCAGATATATACTCATAAGTGTCTGAATTATCAGGTTGTGAAAGAATCTAAGAAAGAGTTAGAATGTGAGAAAGTGTAATATCAGATAAAGTGTATAATACAATTATTTAAACAATGAGAGATGAATCTCATAGATATATTACTGTGAATATCAAATAAAAATTGATGAATAATCACTGCTATTGATTACACTACTGACTGGCTAGTTGTGAAAGCAGTTTCAGAGGTAACAGAGAAGATGATAGCAAAGTTTCTACATAATAAGATCTATGTTAACTATGAAATGCTGTGTGAGATTCTAACTGATAACAGTGCAAACCTTGTGAGAGAAGTGATGAGGCATTTCATAGGCCAGTTACAGACAAGACATCATAGAACAATATTATATCATCCGCGGACAAATGAGAAGATAAAACACTTGAATGAAATCTTGAGCAACATGCTGATGAAATATCTAGTGAGTAAGTCTATGAGACTATAAGATGAATATCTCAGACAGGTGCTATTGACTACATAGATTTGACAGTATGCAGTCTCTAAGCATTCATCATTCTATCTGTTGTATGAATTGCATTCATGCATTCTGAAGAATGCTTCAGAAAAGGTGAGAAAGAGAGCAGTTGTAAACACAGCAGAAACAGCAGTTGCAGACATAGCGGAAACAGCAGTTACAGACACAGCAGTAGCAGTTGCAGATGCAACAGTCGCAGACACAGAATCAAGATTGAAAGAGATCAGCCACACATGTACAAAAGCTAACAAGTTACTCCTGAACTGAGCAATTCAATCAAAAAGAATACAAGACTCACTAGTTAAGAAATCAAGTCTCAAGATGAGAACATGAGTTTTTATACATAATAAGAGTTCTGAGAAGTTCCAATCTAGATGATTTGAGTCATATAAAATACTCAAATCACATTCTCTGAAAACATACACATTGAAAGAATCAGAGAAACAGATCTTACACAACTTAATAAATAATTCATAACATGAAATCAATCAGCAGTTCTTTTCTCAGTTAATGACTGATATTGAAGTTCAAAAACCAGTTATAGCTTCAATTGAGCCATTCTTCTTTGAAAACTTCATCATTCTGACTACAATGCCTGAATTCAGTGCTGAATTCCTTATTCAGAATGAGAATCTCTGAAAATCAGCAGTAGAATCTTTGTTAAACACAATAATTCTATCTGAGAGAGATGAAAAGTGAGACAAATTCATTCATCATGATATTTCAGTTGAAATTTTTAACTGTGAAGAAGAAATGCTACTTCTTAAAAATGAATTAGAAGAATACAACTCTATTCAACTGAGAAAGAAGTCTATATGACTAAATTCAACTGAGTTCAGACAAAGCAGAAGAAATGTCTCTGTTCTAGTATATATAAAGATAATGAAACAGTCAAAGATCTCTGAAGTAAGAGTAATAGATTTGAAAATGAGAGTTCATGAATACAAAGACTCAAGAATGAATCTCAAAGCTCAAACACAGTGTTCAAACTGTTAAAGATATGAATACTTTACAATCTTCTATTTCAGAGACTCAAAATGTGCATTCTGTGTCAGAGATCATAAAACTAGTGAGTATAAATGTGAAACATGCTTAAAAAGAGATGAAATATGTTAATATACTCTGCTTAAATACTCTAATTACAAAGAAAAACATGCTTAAAAAGAGATGAAATATGTTAATATACTCTGCTTAAATACTCTAATTACAAAGAGAAACATACATCTAGCTCAAAAGAATGTATATTTACTTCAAGAACTCAAAAGAACTGAAGAAAAGATGAAGCTCAGAGTAAATCTAGAACTGAAGAGAATAGTCAAGTCAGTAAACTCACAACTGTAAGCTTAAAAAGAAGAAACTCTCAATTATCTAAGTCTTCAAACTTCAATTCTTCAGTGAAATGTAAACAGAATTTGAATCCTCAAACTTCTGTTAAGATTAGAGAATTGAGAAATGACTCTGATAATAAACTAGATATAATGTAAGTAGTTGAGATTCCTACTTTTCAGAACAGTTATAATCTACTATCTAATAATAGTGATTAGATTCTACTCTACTCTCTTTTAGTATGAATATACAATAAAAACAATAAAAGTTTAAAAACTCTTTAAAAATCACATTTATTCAAAATAATGTGAATAGAAACTCAAATTGCATTTATTCTTATCTTTAAATTGTATTTAAATAAAAAGTTGATTTTATACTGCTTCAGAAGCTGAATTTTGATGCTGAGCAAAAATATATCATTTCTCACTTAAGCTACTACTGCTTTTTATCTCAAAAGTCTGAGATAAAGTTAAGAGTAGTGATCTATGAAAGAAAGAGATCAAGATATCAATTTAATCTAAGATTTAATATCATGTCTGACTCTGATATTCTGATAAGTGATATTATAGATAAAGAAAATGAGTTTAATACTATACAGCTTATAAATATCTATAATAAAAAGTCATTGAAGAAATATAACAATATCTGAATAATTGATAGAGAATTTCTGAACATAACTTTATTAAGAAACTCTATAATTGTAGAAGACTTCAATACACATTATCTTTGATGAAATTCAGAATGTAAGAGAGCAGTGAGAGTTAATAATCTAATTAAATAAATCTTTGAGCATTCAATAGATTTGATTAATAAGTCTGATTAATAAACATTCTTTAGAAAAGATATGAAACAGAAATCTAT
>NW_025544774.1:1817037-1831304 GCF_000003525.1 Blastomyces dermatitidis ER-3
AAAACTGTCAGAAATGAATATTTTCAGATATTAAAAGAGCTAAAATAGACTGCTGGAATAAATTTCTTGAAGAAGTATAAGAGAAGGAAGTTTTTAAAGCTTTGAACTATACTAAAATAAGAAGTATAGCAAAACTTCCAGTCTTAGAATATGAGTTTTAGAATGAATCATATACAGTAAACTCTTTTGAGAAAAAATGTTAAGCTTTTATAAGAATTCTCTTTCAGAACTTATCAGATTCAGATTCAGATTCAGATTCAGATTCAGAGAAAGAGAATATATCACTTCTCAACTATATTGATGAAAATGACTGAGAATGATCTGATCTTACACAAGATGAATTAGAGTCAGCTATCTTCTCAAGTTCTGTTAAAACTGCTACAGATTCTAATTTAATTAATCACTTAATTATTCAGAATACATATTTCTACTTAAAGAATGAATATTTTGAGCTCTTTTTCAATCTCTTGAAAAATGAATATTATTCTGAATACTGAAGAGAAGTCACTGAAGTGATTCTTATAAAATCTAATAGAAAAACTTCAATTTCTAAGTTATATAGAGTAATATCTCTATTGAACTGTCTAGAAAAGATTTTAGAAAAGATAATAGCTACTTAACTATCTTTTATAAGCTCTATAGATGATTCTCTTTTATTCAGTGAATAAATGAGAGATAGAAAACAGTATTCTATAATTAATACTATTCTCTCAGTTATTTATAATATTTAAATAGTAAAGTATGAGAGTCTGATCTCAACTACAGTTTTTATTGATATAAAAGAAGTATTTAATCATGTTTCAAAGTCAAAGTTAATTCAGATATTGAAGATATTAAAACTGTCACTTTCTCTAATAAAATGAGTTAACTGTTTTATATCTAAAAGAAGTATATAACTCTTCTTTGATGAAATAAAATAAGATAAGACTGAGATAAAAATAGAAGTATTATAGAGATCTTTAATCTTGCTTATTTTATTTATAATATACACTGTATATCTATTTAAAAATAGAAATATGAGAATAGTGTGATTTCTGAGTTATATAAATAATATTGATCTAGTCTACAGCTTAAAAACTATTAAAGAGAATTTGAAAGTAATTAAAGAAGCTGTAAAGAAAATCTTTATTAGAGTAGATATTAATTAAATTCAATTTAATATAAATAAAACTGAGTTAATTCATTTCTTTTCTAGATTCAATAAGAAAGAACTATCTCTAACTCTTTTAAATAGACAGATTAAACTCAGTGTAAATATCAAATGATTAGAAGTATGATTAAACTCTAAGTTGAATTTTAAATATCACATTTAACAAAGAACTATCAAGACAGAAAGACTATTGAATATCATAATCAGACTATTAAATACAGAGAGAGATCTATTCTTTCAGACTATGAAATAGTTATATATAGTCTATATTACATCAGTAGCTGATTATGAAGTTTAAGTTTGATGAAATAATCAAGAGAATTTCACTGAACTCTTTCAAAGTCTATAAAACAGAGTCTTGAGAAGAATTCTGAAAGTATTTAAATTATCTTCTATTAAAATAATGAAAATTGAAGCTTCAATTTCTTCTTCTACTATTAGATTTAAAAAGATCTGTATAAACTATACTCTGAGAGTGATAAAGATGAGCTTAAATCATATAATCAGAGAAAGAGTCTCTTCTTCATTTTCATTAATTAACTCTGAAAATGAACTGAATTGAAATAGATTTCTTGATTGAAATGAAAATAATTCTTCAAAGAAAATATCTTCTCAACTGTATAGACTATACTCTCTGATTAAAAATCAATTTTCTTCTTTAAATATTGAAAAAGTTGATCATAAGAAGTTATCTCTCTGAAGAGAAAAGCTTGAATCTCTTATAGATTTATAAATAAGTGACTATTAAAAGAGAAAGAATATGAACAGTATTTAAAAAGAATTTCTACAATCAATATAAAAGACTCTATTCTGATTTATTCAGATGACTTAAAAAATGAGAACTTGAATAGATTAGATACAGACATTGCTTATACTGAAGATAATATTAATTTTATCTTAGATTTCTAAAATCTAGACTATAAATGTGAAGTCTTTGATGCTGAACTATTTATAATAGTAAAAGCTTTCAAACTCATTGAAATAAAATCTTATAAAAGAGAAAATTATTTAAAAGAGATATAAATATTCTCTGATAGTCAAGCTGTTTTAAAAAGACTTAGAAATAGTCAGATTTATAATGATTAAATAAATCTTGAACTGATCTTAAACTCTGTTTTAAAAATTCAAAAGAGAAGAATATCAAAGCTGATAATTTATCTACACTAAGTTTCTACTTATATAAATATTTATGATAATGAATTGACTGATTCAGCTGTAAAAAAGAGTACAGAATTAAGTAAATCTATTTAAAAAATTATATTCTGATCTTTTATAAAGAGAAAAATAAAAGAATCTTATTTAGATAAATAAAATAAAAACTGATAGAAATAAAAGAAGAGTATATATTATTCAAGATTTGAAATAAAATCTAAATGAAAATCTTGTTTAATTAAATATAAAAAGAAAATATTCTCATCTATAATACAGCTGAAACTAGGATATGACTATTTCAAATCTTATATATAAAGATTTGATAATAGATTTAACTCAATAGAATGCTTATTCTGTAATATAAATGAGAATTCTGAGTATATTATAATACACTGTGCATTATACAATAGTCTCAGAGCTAGATTGAAAGAGAAGTATAATCTAAATCAATTAAATATGAGATTCTTATTCTTAACTGAGACAGGAATTAAATACTTAATAGACTTTCTATCAGAAACTCAAGCAGTTATAAGAAAATGACTAAATTCAGAATTATCTGAATATGAAGAGAAGAAAATTAATCAGATATAGTCTGTTAAAACAGCTATATACTATCTTTTAATAATTTATTTTGTTACAGTCTTTCTTTATTTTATCTTTTTCTTTCAATTTCTTTCTATCTATCTATTTAATATGTCTATCTTTAAGACTGTGTTCTCTTTTCCTTTGTCATGATATTGTTAAATGATTTCAAAGTATGAGATAATGTTAAAATACTGTAATTTATAAACAGTTTTTGTATTCTGAGCTGGAATTTTCTGATTTTGCATATCTGAAATTGATGAATGTATAATAGTTAACTTTACAGATATAGGAAAAACTCTGAGAACTAAAAGTTCTCAGATAGATGTCATAGTCTCTGACTGCATACATCTATAATTGAAGAATAATAATAATAATAATAAAAGAGTACAATATTCATATTTTCATTTCTGAAAACATGAATATCTTTTGCCTGCACTATGAAGTCAGATAACAGATATCAGAGAATAGACTGATACAGATCTATTATTCTGAAGAAATTCATTAGAGCAGATATCTCTGTGATATTGAACTTTACAGTTATAAAAAACTTCTTAATATCTGTGAATATCACAACTTTATATACAGTAAAACTCATAATGATTTCTTCTAAGAACAGAAAAATCAGTGTCAGAAAGAAAAGATGAAAAATGAAAAGACTTATAATCTTGATACTGTTGAGAAGAGAGATGATTCTCTGATATAAATGAACAATTATCTTATCACAAATATTTAAAATGAATATAATAATCAGTGTTTACAACTGAGCTTCAGATAGTCATATTATACACAGTCTTTATATAATAAATTGTTCTGAGAGTCAGTAAGAAGGATGAGAGTGTATACACTGAGAAACATGATTCATTAAGTTTACACAACATATTCTTGAAATGAGGAGAGCTGATAAAGAAAGCAGAGACAGTAAAACCAGAAGTAGCAGAAGTGAGAGTCATGAGAACAGAGGTAGCGGGAGCAGGAGAACCAGACACAGAGACAGGTGTAGAAGATTGAGAGAAAGTGACAGAGAAAGAAACAGAGAGAGCAGAAGGAAATGCAGAAGACTCAGTCATACATGACACAGACAATTCCTTCATTATCACATTCTTTCAGTTCTCAATCAATGATTCAACATTGAGTTCACAATTATTGATGAATATGAATCTGTCAATGCATGAAGATTCTACATAAATAAAAACAAACATATCAGTATCTACATTCATGCAAAATCATGTCAGAAAACATGATTAGAAACTCACTGAGAAGGAAACAGTCAGAGATGTATAAGAAGATGAAGAAGATATATCATTTATAATAATACATTCTGATGATTGTTAGAAGATAAATAAGTCCTGATCACATTTCACAATGCATTACACTTACTGCTAACAAACTGCCTGATATGAGCACTACAATAATGCTTGTTATGAGAACAGAGAGTTATTGCCAGGAACATATATAATGTGATAGATAAACAGATAGAAAGAGTTGAACAGAAGAAGAGATATAAATCTTGAATGATGATAACATTTGATAATGATAAAGAAGATGATTGAAGAATGAGAAAAGTTAGTGAATAAGTGATGTAATATAGTGAAAGTTTCTTTGTGAGAGTGTACACAGCACACTAGCTGAATCAGAGATAGATCACATAATTGTGAAACACTAGTGATGAGCTAATCTGCATGAAGCTAGGGTGTACAACATGGTCACATGAGCGTGACTGAATCTGATGAGAGAGGATGTGATTCAGAAGAATGTATGATTATCAGATAATAACACAGCCGCTTCCGAACTACTAGCGTATGAGTGTAAAGAAGGGCCATAGCAGCTACTAATTAATTTAGTGTACAATATTACAATATATAAGAAGCCGGCGTACGCCTGTAATCGTACGCTGGCTTAAGCAACCTTTGAATCACATATCAGAGATGTGAAATGTCCTTCTCATATCAGTTGATAGAATTGTATGAACTGTTTTCTTTCTATCAGTCAACTGTATATGATATGTATGTTATTGAATCTGTGAATTGAACCTTTGAAATCAATTGAGTCTGAGAATAAGATTGTATTTCATGTTCTGCAGCTCTCATGCTCAAATATAGCAAGATCATTCTCTAAAGTGCAAGAGAACTTTTACTCTTGCAGATGATATCAAATATTGATTATCAGATAATCTTATGTGTCAGAGATTCTTCACTCAGTGAACTTCTTTCAGTCTTTGAATCATATAATTATTAATATATTGTATAGAAGCTTCTGTATTCATTAACACTTTTACAGTTATCTCTTTACTCAAGTGTCTCTTATACATTAACATTTTGAGTCTCAAGACATTGAGATGAGTGTTCACTTCATCCTTACTCACACCTCAGTCAGAAGCCTGCTTTCTCTTAATATTCACAGAATTCAGAGAGTTATCTAACATAAGCATCTCTTTCACTTTGAAGACTTTTCATAGAATATCAGTGAGTGTCTCTGAGCTCACTGATTCTGATAGTTTTTTAACTCTCTTACTTCTCTTGACTGTGCATACTGAGTGTAATCTTTTATATCATGATTTTAATATCTGCAGTTGAAGCAAGCTCAATGCTTGCAATATTAAGATTTTCACTCAGAAAATCTCTTTTTCAGAGAATTCAGTGCTTTAGTGATAGTATTCAGATCTAGATTTATCATGTCTGAGTGTATGACTTGTATTATAGAAGTCTGATTATCTGTTCTTCACTGAGATATACTTAATTGCAGTATTTTCTGTTGCAATTGACGCACTTGTTTCTATATAATAAGAATATTATATGCTTTCTTCACTGTGTCTGACTGTGAGATTAAGTATTTTCATTCTACTCTCAACTCAGGTGTAAGATCATGAATGAAGATCTGTAAACAGAAAGATGTTGAAAGCTCTTCATTCAATATGAGATAGTATAAGCTGAAGTGTGTGAAGTATAATATAAGATCATATCACTCATTTATCTACACTCAGTGAAGTATTTGTAATACTTATCTCATATATTCACTTTCTCAAAGTTGTGTAAGATTCATTTAAAAAACTCATTTCACATTTATAAGAATGAATATTGCTCTGAGTCTGTGAGATTTATCTTTTTATCTGTCATTTATAATGACTTCACTTTTTCATGTAGAAATGTGACAGATCTTAAGACTTATTAGAATTCTGTTAACTATCTGTCTGTGAGTTCATATTCAATCTGATAATATGATTGCATCTGACTTAGTCAGCTGACTTAGTCAGCTGATTACAGCATCATTTTTTAAATTATTATTAAAGCTTAATGATGTTGAGAGTCCCGCGGTTGGTCGGCCCTTCTACCAGCAGGCGCTGGTGGTGATTGAGCTCTTTTGCCCCAGTAGCCTACAGGTTATGAGACCGTTGAGCGTGAGCCCCGCTGTGGTCAACATGCATGGGTTCAATCCCAGAATGAACTTAAAAATTCCTAACAAATACCCTGGACATTTTAACAGTGCCAAGAGACATCCTAGGAGTGTGCCCTAGAAGTGAGCCCTTAAAAGAATGAGCTCTAGAAGTGAGTTCACTGAGAGGAGCCACTAAGAGGAGTCACTGAGAGGAGCCACTGAGAGGAAGTACTGTACTCTGTGATAGCTGGTCCGAGAGGGGGTGTTGAGGGTCCCGCGGTTGGTCGGCCCTTCTACCAGCAGGCGCTGGTGGTGATTGAGCTCTTTTGCCCCAGTAGTCTACAAATGACTCTGATAGATCTTCTGACTTAATATATTTCATGCTTAAATTCTCATTCTGTGTAGTGATCTCTGATGATGTGTATGCTTCTGAAGAGGTTATGAACAATCATGATAAGATCTTCAGATTTGATATAGTTATCTATCTATGTAAATATTCAATCTCTCACTGCAGGCCTAAGATCTGATTTTCTCTATTTTTATTAATGATGATGATTGTGTCAGTGAAGCTCTTCATAGTAAATACTTAATCTGCAGTAAATGTCAATTGTTGTTTGACTTCTGTCTTAGTCTGTCACTGTGTACACAAGGCCTTGATCTTGTTTAGAATTCTTATACATGTATGAAGCTTCAATTCTGATTCAGCAGTTTCAGCTCCTTTTCTTACTGCTTTGAGTAAACTCTCTGAGAGGTTCTGTATACCTTTCAGTTCAGATAGCAGAGAAAAATGTTGTTTATATTGACTAGAGAAGATATTCATTTCAGTGATTTCTCATTGATTGTATAATGTCTATTGTTATATCACTGTATCATTATATTACTATATTATTATATTGCTATATTATTATATGATTTCTGTTATCATCATACAACTTCAGTGATGGTCATCTTTTCTTTTATTTCTTTGAGTGAAGAGCAGTCTTCTTTGAATCTGATTCATCACTCTCATTTCTTTTCTCACATCTTATCTATTCGCATACATGGCATTCACCTGAGTGTGGAGTTTTTCCTTAACAAGTGAAGCAGTATCAATCAGATGCTCTTTCACTCACTGCTTTTCATACACTATCTTTTGAGACATTCTAGAATCACACTGACATGATAACTACAAATTGCTTCATAGATGAAATTATCATGCTCTGAAGAAGCCTGCACTTCTCATCAGTTTTTAGACATGCTATCAGATGTGATTCAAAGATTGCTTAAGCCAGTGTACAATTACAGGCATACATCGGCTTCTTATATATTGTAATATCATACACTAAATTAATTAGTGGCCGCTATAGCCTTCTTTACACTCATAAGCTAGTTCAGAAGCGGCCGCGTTATTGTCCAACGGTTGTACGTTCTTCCGAATCATAATACATCAGTCTCACACTGACTGAGTAAGTCAGAGTTAAAGTAATTCAGTATTATAACATCTGTAAAAGCTTGTTTCAATTCTGCAAATGTCTGTGTAGTGTCTTGAGTGAGAATAAACAGTTCTATTTTCCTGTCTTTCACACTTCTCTTTAACAGATCTGTAAGAGAGATAGTAATCTGTGAATATACATAGATGAATTGTCTGTAGAAATTCATAAATTCTAGAAACATCTGCATCTTATAATATATTCACAGTGTCAGTCAGTTCTCAATGACAGAGACCTGGCTTCTGTTTATTGAAATGCTGTTCATCTTAATAATATAATCTAAGAAATCAATCTCCTGCATGTAGAACAAGTATTTTTCAGTGTTTATATAGAGTTGATACTGTCTCAAGTGACTTAATACTTCTTGAACATGAGTATCTTATTCTTTTTCTGATTTTGAGAAGATTAGAATGTTATTCAGATATACTATACAGAAGATGTTGACAAGGCTCTGCAGTGTCTTATTTATATAAATCTGAAAGATGACTAAAGTGTTATAAAAATTAAAAGATAAAACAAGATATTTAAAATTACTGTACTTAATATGAAAAGTCATTTTTCAAATATCATCTTTGTTAACTCTGATTCTATGATAGACATTCTGTATATCAATCTTTGAGAACATCTTTGCTTCAGATAATTGATCAATTATCTTGTCAATCAATGATAATAAATAGTGATTCTTAATTATTATCTTATTGAGGCCTCTGTAGTCTACATATAAGCATAGTCTATCATTCTTCTTGAATACAAAGAGTATAGACATCTCTGTCAGACTCTTTAATAAGTGTATTCAGTTCTTTAATTACACTTCTTCAAGATATTTGTACAGAACATTCAATTTCTTTACAGATAAGTTATAAAGAGATCTGTACAGCACTGTTACACTGTCTTCAAGATAAATCTTATATTATATCTTAATGTCAGAAAACTTCACTGCTTTTCTTTCTGAAAAGATATTCTTATAATCTGTAAAGAGATATCATGTATATTTATCTTCAATAACAGATACTGCTACTAATCTTGCAGTGAGAGTGATGACTTCTTCATCTGTTCTCAAGTTTCAATTATCTGCTATACAGTATATTGACTCTATCTTTTTCTCAAGATTCTTTCAATGAAACTTTTCAGATTTCTCTATTACTATCTCTTCATCAGTGAGATGATACTGTCACATCTAAGTAACTCAGTCAATGAGAGAATTGTTTTCTCTCAATTATAAGAGATCTAGAATAATATTCTCATCTATGATATTAACTATGTGAAGAAGCAGACTGCTCTTCTTGAAGATTTCTTCTAAGTCTGTGATCACACACTTCACTTGAATTATGTTAAAATAATGATATTTTATTTCATCAGTAAATTTTATATGATCTGACAGGTCTATCTTCTTTTAACTCTTTATCAAAGAAAAGAAATAGAATATAAAGTTAGCATTCACTCTGAAGTTGAGTAGACATCTCACTGATATCTTCTTATTCAGAGTATACATTGTGATTGTAATATAAACTCAGAGATGTGAGAATTATCAATTCTTTATTTCTTTCTCTTCTTTATCTTCTGTGAATATATTTGTCAGAAGAGAAGTTAACTTTGAGAAGATATCTTCTTAATTTCTTCTCTTCTTTAACTTCTTATAATCACTGATATAGTGATTATCAACTCTGCAGTTGAAACAGAGATCTTTATCAAATCTTTTTTAATATTTCTTCACAGTAAGTGAAGAATCAGAATACTTGAAATTCTTCTTTACTTTCTCTGCACTGAAGCTGTCACAGTGCTGTTTAAATTCTATTATTAATTACTTAGAAGAGATCTTGTTAGTCTTTTTCTCAGAAAATTGATTATTCAAATAGATTTGAGAAGTCAGATTAACAAGCTCAGTATAATTAATTAATGAACTCTGATATTATGATATTATTATCTGCATCTTGTGAGTCAGCTTCATAAGATAAAGCTGTGTTTTTAATTAGTTTAAATTATCAGTCAATTTCTCTCAATATTCTTCAAATCTTATGTTGAAATCAGAAGAATTCTCATTATCTTATTAATGTAATGAGTTGAACTGCTGTATTACTGTGAAGCTGTGATTGTGATAATCTTTAATTTGATTCAGTAGAAAGTTCTTGAATTCTTTCTAAGTCATGACAGTATTGATACACTCAATCTCTCTCTTCTTAATAACTCAAGTAGTTGCAGAGATGCCTTCAAGAAGGTTGATAATATATATTACTTATATCTCATGAGTATTATACTGGCTCAGATTAAGGTGGAATTTTCATTCAAGAGTATGAGTAAAGCTGTGAAATTCAGATAAGATGTTTTTCTTATATCTCAAAGAATCTTCAATCTTAATCTCTCTATCTTCATGATAGATATAGATGTGTAGAGACTGCAACAGTAATAGAGCAGTTGAAGAGCTTATGTCAAAATATACAGTGAGTTCAGAAATCTCAGATTTCTACTGAAGTAGAGATGTATACACTCTAGGAAATAATGTGATATTTTCTTCAGAGAGTGAGGTCAGATAAGTTCCAGCATAGATATATAAGATTATATCAGTCTGTTAGAGCTTGACTGATTCAAACTTATAATCAGATTAAGTGATTTGAATTGTAATATGATAAAACTGAAGCAGTGACTAGTTAATAATATTATGTAGAGATAGTTGTTTGAGAAGCTGTATAAGTGAGCTTAACTATCTTACTTAAATAGTGAGCTCATAGACTACAGAGTTATTGTGAGAATATCACAGATATGATACTTAGTATACTAAGAAGATTGTATGAGATACACAGTAACTCTTGTATATATTTCAGTAGAAGAAAAATGAATTACTGACTTCTTTCATGAGAAGTCAGTATCTAGCTATTCTATATAGATAATGAGTGAATACTCTTCTTTCATTTCATAAGTAAGAATAGTCAGAGTAATATCTCAGCAGCATCTCACTTCTAAGAAAAAGTAATCTGTTAATCTTATATAGAAGTGAGGTTCTCATATTCATCAATCAGATCTTTCTATGATATATCTGAATGATGTTATAGAGTGGTTGAAAACCGGTTCAGACAGGATGAAATCATCCGCATGGAAGTGATGAGCCGTGTGAAACCGCAACGGGGCCTTAGCGCGGCTGGGAGCGTGATAAATTATCACTTCTTTGTATTTTCTATGTTCTTATTATCTTGACATAATCTTAACACCTGTATTTCCTTCTGTATAATCAACACTTGACCTGTATTTAACATCATGCAAGGACTCATCATAAGCTCTGCTTGCATATGAGTATAATGAAAGAATAATAATAATAATAAGAATATGAATTCACATCAGAGATGTAGTAATAAAGTTAAGCTTAATTATAAGATTCTGAATTTATATTACTTTATAAACTGTCTCACTAAGAGTTATATATTCAGTCTTATTAAAACTTAGAGATATATAAGATTACTTCACTGAATATCATGAAATCAGACTGTCTGCAAGCTTAAAAACATAGTTAGATATTGATTTTATATTATTATTTAAGAGACTGACTCAATCAGAATCTGAGTAGCTGAAGAGTAAGTAGAAATTATCAGAGAAATCAGAGAGAATGAACCTCTTATACAGATTATATCTGTAGAAAATGTCTAAATTCATAATATCTTTTAAATAATATATAATATATAAGAGTCGTTCAATATTGAGATGTTAAATCAATATTCTGTTGAGTAAGTAGTGAGATAGTATAAGTAATATCAGAATGTATTTTAACTGTAAAATATTATAAGTAATTCACATTATATTAATATTACTGAATTATGAAATCAGTCTCTTTCTCAGATATAGAGAAATCATTAATATAAAATTCATTCTTTATTAATATTTTAACAACAGCTATATTATCAAGATAGAAATCTTTAACAAGATATTTGATATATTAATAATATATCAAATCAATTTCTTTATTTGAATAATTAACTTTCATACTTAAATACTTGATTGACTGATGTAGATTCTTGATTTTCAATTTCTCACTGAGTATACTCACTAGTTAATCAGTATTCTCAGAAACTTTGAATATAATATTAAGATTGTCAATGTAGATCATTATATAGAGATGATATCTGAATATATAATATCAGAGTACTGAATCATAGACACTGACTATAAATTCCAGATCACTCAATAGAGCTGTTAAGTAATTATATCAGATCTTCATCACAGAGTTCAGACTGTATAAACTACTCTCAATTATGTAGATAAGTATTTTCAGTAAATCTGTCTCAAAATTAATAAGTTGTCTTATATAGATCTTCTTAGTAAGACACTTATACAGATATATCATTACTATATTCACTTAATAAAGTGTTTAACTATGTAGTACTGCTATTGTAAAAAGAATATAATTGACAGTATCAGTGATAACAGAAGTATAGATCTCTTCTCTAGAATTCTTCTTAAGTCAGTTATTATAAATCACTCAATGTAATTTTCTAAGAATATTATCAGAATCAGCATTCAGATCTGCAGGCATATTTTTCTCAAGAAACACTCAACAGCTTAGAGTAATTAATTCATTTCTCAGAACATCAGATCTAGAGATTAAACTTTATATATTACATCTCTTCAGATCAGTAATCTTATATTGTATAAACTTCTTTCAATAATCTTCTATTCTTTCTAACTGAGATGTGGCATTCTTGTAGAACTTTGAAAGATTACCTGTAATAGAGCTTGAAGTGTAAGTAGCCAGCAATTTCACAGACTGCAATTATATAGAATTTAGATTATTAATATCAGAAGTATCTTCATCATTAATCAGATAAATATCAGATTCCAGTTCAATAACATGATTAATAAGTGCCCCGATGACTGAATAATTAATGCGGCCACTCAGTAGCACCTTGCCGTGAGAAACCAAGGTGTGTGGGTTCGAAACCCGCAGGGGATACATTAAATCTGAAACTCAAGCACCTCAGATTTCTAATAAATACAGAGGTGTACAAATCGCTTCAATAAATCGCTCTATGTTTCTGGGCTGAGAAGTTATTATTGCATGTATCTAATTGTCACTTCTTTGTATTTCCTATGTTCTTGTTATCTTGGCATGATCTCAACACCTGTATTTCCTCCTGTATAACCAACACTTGACCTGTATTTAACATCACGCAAGGACTCATCATAAGCTCAGCTTGCATATAAGTATAATGAAAGAATAATAATAATAATAATAATAATAATAATGATTAATAAGTTTCACAGATATAATAACCAGTTTTTCAGTGATTGAGAATCTTATATTACTACTGATAATAATCTTGTCAGATTTAAGATGCTATAAATGATATATTGATATATCACTGAATTCAATAATATGATAGAAATCAGCATGTGAAGAGAGCTTATTCATGAGCTTCTGAGATTTATATAAGTGAATAAAAATCTCTGTACTTAATCAGTGAAAATACCTCATATTCAGCAGAATATTCATAAGTGCATATTAAGAAATCTTATATAGACTTAGAATTATAGAAGTCTCTGTAGTAGAGAATCAAAATTTTGAGTTGTAAAGAACTGTAGATATGAGAGTATTATTGATTATTATAATCACTGTCTTTAGAACATCTGTTCAGAACTTCTTAGAGAGATTATCTTTCAAAAGAGCAGCTCTATCCTGTCTTATAATAGTGTGAATTTCATGTTCAGAAATGTCATTCTGATGTGATGAATGTAATGCTGTTAATTCTCATTTGATATCATATAAATTCATAACTGTGTGCATATGTGTGAAATAGAAAACATCATCAATATCAGTCTGTAAAAAAGCAGGAACTGTATATCTGAGATTATTCATGAATCTGAGCTATAACTCAAAGTATTCAACAGTCTCATTCTTGAACTTTAAAAAATATACTCAACAGTAGTGAGTTGTATCACAGATAATAAGTATTCAGTATTTAATTCTCTGACAGAACTTTAAGAAGTGATCAGAGAGATCTTCTAATGTATATCTGCTATCTACAAGGTCAATATAAACCTTCTCAATAAGTTAAATAGATCTAGGCATCAGTGTTTTCAAATAATCTAATATTATATCTGCCTTAACATATTTCTTGCAAAAGAACTTAGTCTTAGAATCTTTAATTATGACTTCAGTATGAGAATTCTTGATTATAGCAATTATAGCATCAGCATGAATGTGACTGAGATTGTAATATCAATTCAAAAGAGTCTTTGATATTCTTGTATTCTTGAGACCTGTATTCAGAACTGTAGAATCAATGTTATTAACAGTAGTAGCAGCAGTCACAGAAAAATCAACTTTTCAGTCAAAATTGTACTCATGAGACATTGTAATATACTTGACTGTCTTGTTTGAATGATTGAGATTCTTATTGAACTCTCATTTTATCAATCTTATATATGTTATTCTGAGTGATTTAAACTGTATGAAAATTATACTGTTTCAGAGCTCTGCAAATGAAAAATAAGAGAATAGTGAAAGACAATGTAAATCAGATCTCTGATCTTCAAGCTTTATAAATGAGAGCAGG